>NW_027310447.1:0-80318 GCF_047496795.1 Chiloscyllium punctatum
TGTTATAAGACTCTGGTGCGGCCGCATCTGGAGTATTGTGTGCAGTTTTGGTCGCCATACTATAGGAAGGATGTGGAGGCACTAGAACGGGTGCAGAGGAGGTTTACCAGGATGTTGCCTGGTATGGTAGGAAGATCGTATGAGGAAAGTCTGAGGCACTTGGGGCTGTTTTCATTGGAGAAAAGAAGGTTTAGGGGTAACTTGATAGAGGTGTACAAGATGATTGTGGGTTTAGATAGGGTTGACCATGAGAACCTTTTTCCACGTATGGACTCAGCTATTACGAGGGGGACATAGCTTTAAATTAAGGGGTGGCAGGTATAGGACAGCTGTTACGGGTAGAGTCTTTACTCAGCGAGTCGTGAGTTCATGGAATGCCCTGCCAGTAGCAGTGGTGGACTCTTCCCCTTTATGGACATTTAAACGGGCATTGGATAGACATATGGAGGATAGTGGGCTGGTGTAGGTTAGGTGGGCTTGGATCGGCGCAACATCGAGGGCCAAAGGGCCTGTACTGTGCTGTATTGTTCTATGTTCTATGTTCTATTCCCATCAGCTTCTGACCTTCATGAAGAACATGAATCCATCTTCTCAAGGATGCAAGGTGCCTCCTTGAGGTTTAAACCATAAGTCGATAAGACATAGGAGCAGAAATTAGGCCCGTTACCCCATCGAGTCTGCACCGCCATTCAATCATATCTGATAGGTTTCTCAAACCCATTCTCCGACCTTCTCCTTATAAACCTTGATCCCCTGGATAATCAAAAACTTATCCATCTCTGTCACAACAATAAATGTTACAGATTCGCATTCTCTGTTGAAGGACATTTCTCCTCATCACTGTTCTAAAAGGTGTTCCCTTTCATCTAAGGCTGTGCCCTCGGATTCTATTCCAATGGAAACATCTTACTCTGTCCAGATTATTCAGTATTCTGCATGCTTCCATGACAATCCTTTCCATCCTTCTAAACTTCATCGAGTATAGACCCAGAGTCCTCAAACATGCCTCATACGATCAGCTTTTCATTCCTACGACCACTCTCGTGAAGATCTTGTGAATACACTCCAGGGCCAGTACATCCTTCCTTAGATATGTGGCTCAAAATTACGCACAATAGTCCAAATGTGGTCTGACCAGAGCCGTATACAACCTGTTTTATATTCAAATCCTCTCATAATAAATGCAGTTGCACTCCTAACTGCTGCCTCAACCTGAGAGAACCCAGCACTAGAACCATCCACAATACGACCTGTCCATTAGCCTTTCTTTGTATCTTCTGCAAACTTAGCCAGAGTGCCCTCAATTCCCTCATCTGGATTGTTAATGTAACGACTAAAAGGCTACAATTCGAACACTGAGACTTGTTGAACACCACTTGTCACTGGCTGCCATCCTGGTAAGGACCATTTCATCCCCACTCTCTGCTTTCTGCCAGACAGCCAAGCTTCTACCAATGCCACTACTTTGTCTCAAACACCATGGACCCATATCGTACTCAGTCATCTCATGTGTGACACCTTATCCAAGGCCTTCTTGAAGTCCAGGTAGATAACATCCATTGGCTGTGCTTGGTCGAGCCTGCTCATTCCACTTCAAAGAATTCCAACAGATTTTTAATGCATGACCTTCCCTTGAAGGAACCATGCTGACTTCATCCTATTTTACCAACCACTTCCATGTATTCAGAAATCTTATCCTTCACAATGGATTCCAGGATCTTACCCACGACCGAGGTTAAGGTAATCATTGTGGAATTTTTGTCTTTTCCCTTACTCCCTTGTAAAAAAGGGGTGTTACATTCGTGGGTTTCCAGTGTTCTGAGATTGTTCCTTACTCTAGTGATTCCTGAAAGATAACCATGATTGCCTCCACTCCCTCTTCAGCTATCTCCTTTACAATACTGGGATATAGTCCATCTGGTCAAGGTTATTTAAGCACCTTCGGCCATTCAATCTTTTCTAGTATGATGCCCATGGTGGTGGCCATCATAGTCAGCTCTGGCCCGTAAATCTTTTGAATGTTTCAGAAATTATTCATGTCTTCCACAGTGAAGGCTGATACAAAGTAATTATTCAGTTCCTTGGCCATTTCCTCATTCCCCCACTACTATCTCTCCAGTATCATTTCCCAGTAGTCCAATGTTGACCTTTGCCGCTCTTTTGTACTTTATATATCGAAAGAAACTGTCACTTTCTTCCTTTATATTACTGGCGAGATTACCCCCATATTCAATAATCTCCACCCTACTTATTGTTTTTGTTTGCCCTCTGTTTTGTCTTTGTATATTTCCCAATCCTCTGGTTTCCCACTGCACTTTGCAACATTATATCCTTTCTCGTTTGCTTTATGCTATACCTGAATCCCCTCGTCAGCCATGTTGTCTCATTCTCCTTGTACAATACCACTTTTTCCTCAAGATAAATCTCTGCTGTATCCTGAATTACTCCAAAAATCTCCTGCCATTGCTGTTCCACTATCTTTCCTGCTGGGTCCGTCTCCCAGTCAATTTTACACAGCTCCTCCCTCATGTCTCTATAATTGTCTTTATTCAGCTGTAATATCGTTACTTCTGATTCTAACTTCTTCATCTGAAATTGTAGAGTAAATTCAATCATATTATGATCATTGCCTCCTATGATTTCCTTCACTTTAATCTTCCTCATCTAGTCTGCCTGCACAACCTGCTCCAAATAGCCATCTCATACCCATTCCACAAATTCCTTTTCTTGCGACCCACTCTCACCCTGAATTCCAAGTCCACCTACATAATGAAATCCCACATGATCACTGTAAATTTACCTTCCCTACAGATCGTTCTAGCTCCTGGTGTATCTTGCACTCCAGCTCCCTGTACGTAACTCTAACTGCATTTTTTTCACCGTTTTGATTCCTCAATTCTACCGACAAAGATTCTACACCATCTGACCTTACCTCATTTCTTATTATTGATTACTGATTCGATCCCGTTCTTAATAATGATACAACTCTATCTCTCTGCACACCTGCCTATCTTTTCGACAGGATAAGTATCCTTGAATATTCAGCTTCCAATCCTGATCCTCTTCCAGCGATGTCACTGTGATGCCCACCATGTCGTACCTGCCAATTTGTGTATGAGTCACAAGCGTATTTACCTTATTCCTTATACTGCAGGCATTCCGATACAATTGTTCAGTCCTGTATTACCCGTCGCTCTTCTAATGTCATATGTTTGTCTAGCCGTTGGGACCTACATGGACCCTAACCACTGGATCATTCACCTCCCGCTCCAAGTTCCGCAAACCAAATGACATACCCCAAACCCAAGTACCACGTAGGAAACACAACCTTCAGGACTCTCAATCCCGGTCACGGAGAACAGTATCTATGCCTCTAACTATACTATCCCCAATTATCCATCATTGAGCAGCACGGTGAAACAGAATTGCTGCCTCACAGTACTTGGGACTCAGGTTCAATTCCAATCACTGGAACCTGTCTGTGTGGACTTTACACTTTCTTCCCGTGTCTGCAGTGGGACCATGAACTCCTTTCTCTCTCCACAGTACGTCTCTGTATTTGCTTCGGATTTCTTCCATCTACAGTATTTTTGCTTTTGTTTTTTGGGGACATGCAGCAAATGTGTCAGGTATTTGTAAACGCAGCCGTGGTTCGCGGGTTCCCTGAGTGTTTAGGAATCTTGACCGGCCAGAGTGCCGTGTCCCTTGATAACCATTTCATCTCTTTCAGTTCCTTAGTCCATCGTCACTACATGCAACATTTCCTTGTGCCACCCATGGGACTCCCCACACCCCGCTGCCTGGTACTGGATAATTCCTTCGCAGGACTGTGCACACAATGACATTAGGCACTTTCTGGCCCACTGCGGATGATGGGTAAACACCCTGGCATTAAAAAGAACAGAATAATTAGAATCCAATTGAATAGCAAAGCTGAGTAAACAGGTTGAATTACATTCATTTGCTCTGACATTTTCTAATCTTCTGTTTTTCCTTGTCCATCTGCAAATAGATGGTCCATAATTATGCCTTGTCAAATATGTTTGGGGGCGGGGATAGATATCCGTTCCTGTGATCATTGGACTGAATCAGCTGTCTTACGTTCATGACGTCACACTTAAGTTTTTATTAGTCAGTCTATCAACTTTAAAAATGCCTTGATGGAATTGTGCTGAAAGGATATTTGAATTTTGGAGTCATTAGAATACGTTACATGCGAGTGAGGTTAGGAATGGGAAGGTAGCACAGTTAAATAAATGGCCCAAGAGCTGGGATGACAGGCAGCAATCTCAGATATATGGATCATTTGGATTCACGGGTCCATATGATATACACAAGAAGGACAGGACAGATGTGAACTGGCAGATATCTCCGATATGTGCATCATTTGGATTTCCGGGTCTGTAGGATATACACAAGAAGGACGGGATAGACCTGAACCGGTAGCAATCTCCGATATGTGGATCACTGGGATTCCTAGTTCGGTAGGATATTCACAAGAAGAACAGGACGGACCTGAACTGGCAGCAATCTCCTGGCAGGCAGGTTTGCTATTGTCCTTTATGATGGTTCAAACAAGTGTGTGGCGGTGCGGGGGGGGGGGAGGTGTGGTGGGGAGGGGTGTGGGGAACCGCAGCAGTAAGCCCACAGTTACATCGACTGAAGAGGATTTGGATACTAAGACCAGTACAGCTAAGGCCAACAAAAAACAGGCAGAGGGTACTGAACACAATAGGCCTGGCAGTCTTAATTGTACTGATTTTTATGTGAGGGGTCTATTTGTTTGAACAGACAATTCGAGGTTGTTGCATGTCAGAAAACAGGAGGAGACAATGGTTAATTGTCCACTGTGTCCTTCACTGGACCAGCTTGTCTCTCCAGGCACCTAAAGTGTTTATTGTGCTTCAGAGAAATTCATAATTAATATATCTCAGACGGAGTCCATTCAGCCTACCGTGCGTCCACAAGCTCTCCAACTTCACAACTTGAAAATAAAGAGAATGATCAGAGATAGACTGAGAGGGAGAGAGAGAAATAAATAGACAGAAAGAAAGTGAAGTGAGATAACCAGAGTGGAGAGAAAACGGAGCGACACAATGAATGAGAACAAGGACTGTCAGACGAGTGTGAAGTTAGATTAGGAGACAGCATGAGGAGAAATACACAGAAACTGTATTTAGAAACTCCCAGAGAGTGTAAGCACTTTGTCTGGTGCCATACTCTGTGAGTACCGTGCTGATACTGGCTGTCATCCCAGATCATTTATCGCCAATAACATCCCAGAGCTGAGTTGCTGACAGCGACACACAATCCAAGAGACCAATTGATTGGTTCCAGGGAGAAGGTGGATTAATTTAAATAGTCTGGGCCAAGATCAACTTGTCGCCACTCAATACACTGTGTGAGAGACAGGGCGAGAGAATCTCAGTGAAGGGGATCACTGACAGAGGGGAAATCAGGATCTCAGCTGTGGGTCAAATAATGATTGATAAAGTTTGCTAACCACTTCCATGGTTTTGTAATTCACATTTTAATTTATATAGCTCCACATAGTAAGTGTACTTTAACAACATTGTCTTTTTGTAGTTTTCATATTTTGGTATGTACAGAAAAGCTTTTTCTGTCCTTGCATTTTGTGTTAAATAAACCCTTTTTATTACGAGGAAGAAAGAGCCTGTTCTGATGTCAAAGTCTTCATCTGAACCGTGCTGGGACCAGAGTTCGAGTGAATCCTAACCAGGTCTGTCGACAGAGCTTTAAGCTGATAAGGAGTGTGTGTGTGTGTGCGGAGTGGGGGTTCAGTTATTGGGTTTATTTTAAAAAGCCGATATAAAAGAGGAGGTAAGAGTACAGAATTCGGGAGAGGGTATTAAAATCTTCAGCACAGACACAAATAGGATAGAGCATCTGGAAATGTTTAACAATCAACCTTCAAGCACACTGGACAAACAAATGCCAATGAGAAGAAGAACGGTTAATACAGGACTGACAGAGTTATATCTGAATGCATGCTGTATAAGGAATAAGGTAAATGAGCTTGTGGCACAGATTGAAATCGGCAGGTATGAGGTGATGGGCGTCACGGTGAAGTGGCTGCAAGGGGCTCAGGATATTTAAAGACATTGATCCTACTGAAAAGATAATCAGGTGGGCAGAGGGAGTGGATTTGCATTATTAGTAAGAAATGAAATTAAATCAATAGTAAGAAAGGAAGTAAGGTCAGATAGTGTAGAATCTGCGTGGGTGGAACTGAGGAACCACAAAGGTAAGACAATCACAGTTGGAGTCTTGTACAGGGCTACAAAGAGTTGTCAGGAGCTGGCGCACAACATAAACCAGGAGATAGACATGATGTGTAGGAAATCAAAGTACAGTAATCGTGGGTGAGTTCAATATGCAAGGGAAATGAGAAAATCAGATTGGTAGTGGTTTCTCAAGAAAAGGAATTTCAGGAATGTTTGAGATGGCTTTTTGGAGCAGCTTATGGTGGAGCACACTCGGGAACAGATGATACTGAATTTAATGAGGCAGGCTTGATAAGGGAGCTTAGGGTGAAAGAAATCTTCAGAGTAGTGATCAGAACATGGTTGAATTTATTCTTCAGTTTGAGAGAGAGAAGATAGAATTAGAGGTAAAATTATTTCAGCTTAATAAAGTCTACTACAGAGGCATAAGAGAGAAGCTGGGTAGAATTTACTGGGAGAGGGGTCAAGCAGAAAAGACAGAGGAAGAGCAATGGCAGCAGATTCCAAGATTAATTCAGGAGACACAACAGAGATTATTGCCGAGGAACAGAGGCATACTACAGGGAGGATGAGGCAGCCAGGGCTGACGAGGGAAGTCAGGGATTGCATACAAGCAAAAGAGCAAGCATATAATGTAGTGAGGGGCAGTGGGAAACTAAAGAACTGGGACACTTACAAAGACTAACAGAGGGCAAAAAAAAGGATGGAGAAGATTAAATATGGGGGTAAGCTAACCAGTAATAGAAAGGAGATTGTCAGAGTTTCTTTAGATATATAAAGTGAAAAAGAGAGGTATAAGTGACTGTGGACCACTGGGAAATGATGCTGCAGAGACAGTAGTGGGAAACAAAGAAATGAATGAGGAAATTTGCATGAGTCTTCATGGTGGAATACACGAGTAATTTCCCAAAATTGAAGAGAGTGAGAGGGCAGAGCTGAGCATTGTGGCCATCATCAAGAAGATCATTTTAGATAATTGATTGGCCTGAATGTGGATATATAACCTGGACCAGATGGACTACACCCCAGCCTTTTAAGGAAGGTAGCTGAAGAAGTAGTGCAAGTGTAAGTAGTTATCTTTCAGGAATGACTAAAATCAGGGAAGGGTCAAGAGGCTGGAAAATTGCTAACGTCACACCCCGTTTAACAAGGGAGTTAGGCTGAAGATAGAACATTACAGACTGATTAGCCTAACCTTGGTTGTGGGTAACATCCTAGAATCAATCGTGAAGGATGGGATTTCTTAATACTTGGAAGTATTTAGTAAAATATTGCAAAGTCAGCATAGTTTCATCAAGGGGAGGTCATGCCTGACAAACCTGCTAGAATACTTTGAGGGAGTAACGAGCAGATTTGTCCAAGGAGAACCAATAGATGTTATCCACCTGCTCCTCAAAAAACCTTTGACAATGTGCCACGCAGGAGGCTATTGAGAATAAAAAGGGCCCCGAGAGTTAGAGGCAAGGTGTTAGCATGGATAGAAGAGAAGCATGACTGTCTGACAGAAACCAGAAACTGGGAATAAAAGTGTCCTTCACAGGATAGCAGCCAGTGACAAGTGGTGTTCTTCAAGACTCAGTATTGGGACCACAGCAATTCCCTTTGTGCATTAATGACCTACATGAAAGAACTGAGGGTATTCTGGCTGAGTTTTCAAACAGTGCAAAGATAGAGTGATAGGTAGCATTGAAGAGGTGGTTCCACCGCAGGAGCGTGCTCTAGCGCATCTCCTCAACTTCCCACTCCTCCACCCTCGAACTCCAACCTTCCAACTACTACAAGGACAGAAACCCTCTGGTGCTCACCTTCTATTTCACCAACCTCAGGATACAATGTATCATCCTCCGCCATTTCTGCCACCAACAGTCAGACCCCACCACCAGAGATATACTTCCCTCCCACCCCATCAGGATTCTACAGAGACCATTCCCTTCACGACTCCCTCGTTCGGTTCACGCCTGCCCCCTCCCTCCCCCCATCCACCCAACAAACCACCTTCCAATCCTGGCACCTTCCCTTGCCATTGCAAGAGGTATGATACCTGTGCCAACGCCTTCCACCTCACCTCCATCCAAGGCCCCAAAGGATCCTTCTACATCAGGCAGAGAACATCCTGTGCATCCAAATACCTCATCTACTCTATCCATTGCTCCTCGTCTCCTCTACATTGGGAAGACAGAACGTCGATTTGAAAAACGGTTCAGGGAACACTCTCGGACACACACACACAACAACCCCACTGCCCTTTGGCTGAATACTTCAACTCACCCTCCCAATCCGCCAAGGACATTCAAGTTTTTGCCCTCCTCCACTGCCAAATTCTAGCCACCAGACGTCTGTGGGAAGAATGCATCATTTTCCGCCTTGGGTCCCTCCAACCACACGGTATCAAGGGCACTTTCACCAGTTTCCTCATCTCCCCTCCCTCCACCTTATCCTTGATCCAACCCTCCAACTCACCACTGCCCTTTGAACTGTCATACCTGTCAATCTTCCTTCCCATCTATCCACTCCACCTTCCACTCTGACATATCACTATCACCACCCACCTTCACCAAGCTGTCGTCTTCCAAGCTCCCTTCCTCCCAGCCCAGAGCACCTCCTATTTATCTCTCAGCCTGCTTTCACCCACCCCCGTCATTCCTGAAGAAGACTTTATGCTTGAAACATCGAATCTCCTGCTCCTCGGATGCCGCCTGACTGGCTTTGCTTTTCTCGCACCTCACTTTTTGACTCTGATATCCAGCATTTGCGGTCCTCAATTTCTCCTGCTGAAGGATGTGCACAGATTAGGGGAGTGAGCAAATAAGTGGCAGATGGGGTATAGCATGTGAAAGTGTGAGGCCAAGCACTATGCCAGGAAGAATACTTGCATGGATTATTTTCTAAATAGCGAGCAAATTCAGAGGTCTGAAGTGCAAAAAGACGAGAGAGTTCTAGTCCAGGAGTTTCAAAAGGTAAACTTGCAGGTCGTCAATGGTTAGGAAGGCAAATACAATGATGGCATTTATTGCAAGAGGGCTTGAATATAATAACAGGGATGTACTTCTGAGGCTCTACAAGGCTTTGGTCAGGCCACATTTGGATTATTGTGCGCAGTTTTGGGTTCCATATCTCAGGAAGGATATACTGACCCTGGAGTGTTTTCAGAGAAGATTTACGGGAGTGGTCCCAGGAGCTTAACGTATGAAGAACATTTGAGGGCGCTGGGTCTATATATGATAGAGTTCTGAAGGATGTTGTGAGATCTAATTGAAACTTGCACAATACTGAATGACCTTGACAGTGAGGAATTTTGGAAGATGTTTCAAATGATAGGAGAGACTAGGACCCGAAGGTAAAGAGGAGACTTTTAGAACAGAGATAAGGAGAAACGTCTTCAGCCAGAAAGTGGTGAATCTATGGAATTCATTGCCACAGACGGCTGTTGAAGGCAGGTCATTGATTATATTTAAGAGTGAGACGGATTCGTTATTGATTGTAAAGGGGATCAAAAAAAGCAGGAGATTGGGGTTGAGAAACTTAACAGCCGTCATTGAATTGCGGAGCAGGGTCAATGGACTGAGTGGCCACATTTCTGCTACAATGTCTTCTGGTCGTATGGTTAATATTGGCTCTCCTCATTCCTCATTGGAGATGTATCCTGGAATTTGATATTCATATGATTTATAAAGAACAACATTCCAATACTGATGACTGGGAAATATCATATCCCCTCCCTCCAGTCTCAGCAACCATGTCCCTAATATCATAATCACACTGCAATTGAAGTCCAGTGAATGGTACTTAATGACACTTGATTGTCATCGATAACATTAACAGCATGATCCTCACCTGCCCTCTCTGATCCTCCTGTAACCATCTGAATTCTGTGTAACATCATATTCTCTGTTCACATATCCATGCCATTTGTATGTTATAACTCATGCTGTCATAGGCACATTGTACTGTCAAATTATGGACTAGAAAAGGTCTCTCCCTATTTTACTTACATTATAATGACTGATCAATAGTTACAGGCTGTATGTTTCCATTCATAAACTGAGCAACTTAGTTATGTTCTGACAATCCTTTGACATTACTCCCATATCCAAGGCAGATTGAATGTTCGCACACAATCAATCTACTATCTCCAAATTCCTTCCCGCAGTTGCCCCCACATATCCCATGCAAAATGGATACATTTTGAACGTTATTTTGAATTTTAATAAAATCAGTATTGAATTGAAAGGGGTTAACTTGAGCTATTTGTTTAGTGACTGTGATTAATGTTAATCTCCTTGGATCCTAGTTATCCCACTGGAGAATTTCCATCATTGAATGATAAATGGGCTCTGACAATGTGTTATTCCATGGTATGAGTAGGAGAACACTGACGGCTCTAACAGGGATCAGTAGTTCGAGAGAGAGGGATAGGAGAGATCAGAATCTGAGAACATCAGAGTGGAACATTACAATAATGGTTCAGAATCTGAGGACCCTGGATTGGAATGTTCCAACAATGGATCAGAATCTGAGAACAGTCGACTGGATTGTTCGAACAGTGGATCAGAATCTGAGAACATTAGACTGGAATGTTCCAACAATGGATCAGAATCTGAGAACATTAGACTGGAATGTTCCAACAATGGACAGGAGCTTATCCTCAGGTCTTCACTGGCTTTCTCTGCCTTTGATACCATTAGCGTATCGGATCCAGGCTATCCTTTTCATTATTCAAGCTGGTTACTATCCCATCCTCGCTACAGTTGGTGTTCCTGGTAAGTCATTATATTTGTCTACTAAACCGGGTTGAACTGAATTTCTGCTCATGAGATATAAATTTTGGAAAGTGCAAGTCAATGTCTTCAGTTCCAAACAAAAATTCCTTCCCTTATAAATTATAACTATGAAACTACTGTTTATAAATTACACATTGATACTGAACCAGACTGTTCTCAAACTCCATAAGCCATGTTATCCTCCACAGATTTACATCTCCATGTCCTCCCAACTCACCAAACTTGTCCAATACCACCACCATGATATCCCAGTCTCCTTCTCAGTCTCAGTGCAACTTCTGAATAAACCATGATTTGCTCCTTTGTTCAATCCAGATGCAACAGTTTCAAGTGACATGTCTGTCACTAAATAATTACTCTTGAGAATATTTAACATGTTCTCTGCATATACAGGAAGACAGTTTATGGTGGTCAAGCCATTGACTCATAATCTAGAGCCACAGAATAATGTTCTATTGGTAACTCGTGAAGGAAATTGGTGGAATTTAAAAGCAACCATAATTATTTGTTAGAAAAACCCATCTGCTGGCCTCAAGTC
This sequence comes from Chiloscyllium punctatum, assembly GCF_047496795.1. Lineage (NCBI taxonomy): Eukaryota > Metazoa > Chordata > Chondrichthyes > Orectolobiformes > Hemiscylliidae > Chiloscyllium > Chiloscyllium punctatum. The sequence goes on from NW_027310447.1 coordinate 11,565, forward strand.
CTTTAGGGAAGTCAATGTGTCATGCTTCCATAGTCAGGTTTCCATGTGACTTCTTTGATGAACATGTGTGTGTAATGTACCTTTAAGTGAATTAAGAGCCAGCAATAACTACCTCACAGCACCAAGTGTTCTGAATAATAGATATAATGTAACATTTGGTCAAACAACTCGATTCGCTCATTGTCTCGAGACAAAACCAAATTCAACCAAACAGTTTTAATTATACTCCAAAATATCCACCTCCAATCAAGTTTGAATTTCGTCTCTTGACGATCTTAAAAGCCAATGACACAATCCTATGGTTTGGCGGGGTGGGGGTGGGGGGTACAGGACTGTGGAAAATTTAACAGTTGCGAGGAGAACTGCCAAGCTATCGGCATGCAAAGACTGCCTGAAAAATAGTTCTATTAAAGGTACCTTTATTGATATAGTAACTGGTGAAACAGGATCCCCAAGAAGAAAAGAAGACAGGAATATTGAGAAGAACCGAAAGGTTTCTGGTTTTGAGATAACAAGTTTTGTTCTGTAAATCTTAATTAGGAGTCTTATCGGACTCGTATTGTGGTAGGCAAAGATAAAAGATAGGTTAGAGGAAGAAAATATAAATAGTCGTTCGTTTGTTATTTTCTGTTATACTTTAAGAAATAAAGTTGTTAATTTTTACATTAAATACTTTTGGACTCTAGAATTATTACATATTGCTGCATGGGATAAACCTGTTCTCTGTTGCTAGTTTTAGTTGAGCAGGATAATTTATCCTGTGTTGTAACGCTACAAATCCACAGCAATGTGTTTTACTCTTTACGGTACTGTGGAAAAGCTAAACTAGCCACTCAGTTTAAGGTCAGCATAACATGCTGCACTGACCAGGGCAGCATACATCATGTGAGAGAAGAACAAAAGTAAAGATGGCTCCCTCCCTCTGCCTGTTTCCCGTATTCCTACAGCTCATTTCTATTCAAGTAGGTGATCATCCCCTAACTGAGGTGTATTCAATCGCATTGAAATTCTCCCCGAAAGTAATAAATATCTACATAGGCATCTCTGGTGATGGTTTTATTGCTGATTACGTACAGATGTAAGGAACTTACAAATTCCATGTTAGTCGTAGTGCACAGAGAAGGAATGGCTTTTTGTGGCTCAGGAAAGAAATGGCGGTGTCTAAGTGAGAGAAAAGGATTATTGCCATCATCCCTAACAGTGTAGTTGAGGCAGTATTTGGGGACCTGTGGAGATACCATCTCTCAAGTTTCACCAGACTAATCCCTGGGGTGATGGCACCTTGAGCAGTGAGTGGAACTCAGTGAGAGAATAAGAGGTGATTGCATTGAAGCTTAAGGGGGATGGACAATCACTCATGATGTTCTAAAAAGACACTGATAGGCTGATAAATTCCATGGCTTTTTCTTCACTTGGGTTGCATGATTCTGGATAGTTGAAGAGTCTCTGAGAACGTTCCACCCAACCACCCCCACTCCCTATTTCGATTGAGACAGAGAGAGAGAGAGAGAGAGAGAGAGAGAGAGATAGACAGACAGACAGACAGATGTTCAGGCTCTTTAATAAACTCTCCCCACATTAATATAGTTAAATTGGTGCGTGATCCTGCAATGAAGGTCATGATATCCATAATCCCGACAGCAGACGCAATACCTTCATTATAAAAGAGTTAACTCTTCCCAGCAGCTTCTGACCTCCATGGAGAACATAGGTTTGTCTTTTCGGAGATGGAAGATGCTTCCTTGAGACTTGACACAAAACATTTTGCTTCCGTCCTCACTGCCAACAAACCTGTTCAAGGAGCACACGTTCTACAAACAATGGAGCCATGATTATCATCATGGAGCTCTCTATCAGTGCATTCTCGGTTTTATTGGTTTGTCATGTTGTAACATCAATGACACCCTCCTGTTGCTGTATAACTATCTCGAGGGGCTGAATAGCCTCCTCCTGGTCTCATAGAACAGGTTTTGGGTCTGATTGGGCTCTGCCTGTTCCTGTTTAACAGCTCGATGTACTGACCAGACTCATTCTCTTCCTGTGGACTGTCCCTCTTCTTGTGCAGTAGTTTCCGCGGGCTGAATGGCTTCCACATATCAGTGTGTAACCAGCTTGAGATGCTGAATGATGGTGGCAAAGTGCATTGATGACCCCACAGTGATCTCTGAGGCACTTCATCAGTTACAGCTGTGCAGCCTCAAAGTAAACATTCCTCCCTACTCTCTATTTCCTGTTCGCGACAAATTCCTTCTCCCTGTGTATCCGTTCAGGCCTGTTGAATGGCCTCGCTTTGGGCTGTGTAATATACTCAACGAGCTGAATTACTTTATTCTATATTCTTGTGTAATTCCTTCGAGGAGAAGAATGGTCTCCTCCCGTCTCATTGTAACAATCCTGTGTGACTGAATGGCGTGGTCCCCTACCCTGTAACAGCATCGGGGGGTGGATTGCGGGAACAATCCATGGGTTAGGGGCAGCAATATATCTCCATAACAGCACTGAGGGACGGATATAGGGAACAAGACATGGGATAGGGGCACCTGTATATTTCTGTAATAGAATCGAGGGTTGATTAAGGTGCACTTGTATGTCTCTGTAAAGCTTCGAAGGACAGATTGTGGGAACATCACAGAAGGAAGGGACAGCAGTATAACTCTGTAACAACTTCGAGGGTGATTTGAGGGAACGGCACATGAGGTGGGGACAGCAGTACATCTCTGTAACAGCCTCGTGGGTGACTTGGGGAACAACACATGGGATAGGAGCAGCAATATATCTCTGTAACAGCCTTGAGGGTTAATTGAGGGAATAACACAAGGGGTAGGGACAGCAGTATATCTCTGTAACAGCCTCGAGGGTGGACTGAGAGAACAACACGTGAGGTAGGGGCAGCAGTATATCTCTGTAACAGCATCGAGGGGTGGATTCAGGGAACAACACGTGGGATAGGGACAGCAGTATATCTCTGGCACAGCCTCGAAGTGTGGATTGACAGAACAACTCATGGGATAGGGGCAGCAGTATATCTCTGTAACAGCCTCGAGGGTGTATTGAGGGAACAACGCGTGGGGTAGGGGCAGCAGTATATCTCTGTAACAGCATCGCGGGATAGATTGAAGGAACAAAATATGGGGTAGGTGCAGTGGTATATCTCTGTACAGCCTCGAGGGGTGGATTGAGGGAACAACACATGAGGTGGGACAGCAGTATATCTCTGTAACTGCCTCGAGGGGTGGATTGTTGGAAAACAAAATGGGGTAGGGACAGTAGTATATCTTTGTAACAGCATCGAGGGGTGGATTGAGGGAATAATGCATGTAGTAGGGGCAGCAGTTTGCCATTCGGCTGCACCATTTAGAATGCTCATGGCTGATCCCATTGTGTCTGCCAATCCGACTCCTGCCTTTTCCCAATAAATATTGACTGTCCTGTCCAGCAAAGATCAGGCAAGCTCAGCCTAGAATATCTTCAATAACCGAGTCTTCCCTATTTCCTGAGGATGAGGATACCACAGATAGCACATTACTAAAGGGAAAGGGACATCCTTATTTCATTGTGGGACACATTACTTTAAAACTGTGTTAACCTCACATCAAATCACCACCTCTTTTCATACTTATGGATATAATAATTATCAATAAACATAAACCATTCCTCCTTCCCAAACTGTCCCACATTCCCACTGAATATTTCTAGTCAAATATGTATCAAACCCAGCCTCTGCTTCTCTCTCAGAATACTTGACAGCATAACGCCATATGAGCATGAAAAAAAGGAGCAGAATGAAGCCATTTGGCCCATCGAGTCTGATATGCCATTCAATAATTTCGCATATGTACCTAAACCTCAATTCTCCTGCCTTCTCCCTAGAATCCTTGATCCCCTTATACACCAAAAACGGATCGATTTGTGTTTTAATGATACCAGTGTTTTTGTCTCTGTGTGTACGTATATGGATGTGTGTGTGTGTGCATGTGCTTGTTTTCGGTGTGTCTACACCTGTGTGTCTGTGCATCAGCCTCTGTGTTTGTGTCTATGTGTGTGCAACTGTATATGTCTCTGTGTGTTGCAATGTGTGCGTATGCCTATCTCCTTATATGTGTTGTGCATGTTGGTATGTTAGAGTGTTTACCAATGCGTCTGTGCATTTCTGCGTCTGCATCTCTGTGCAGTGAGGTATCTGTTTTTGTTTGGGAGTGAAAGGACTGAGGTTGGAACTGACAGTGGGTTTAAAGTGAGAAGTGAACGTTGCTCCTTACTCGGTTGGTGGGAAGTGGATATTTCAGAATCTCCACATGAGCCATCTTGTTCCTGTTCAGCTCGTGTTCGGGTCCTCTCCACATGGCTGGGGAGAAGGGGGGTGTGAAGGAACGGATGTCAGGCACTCCATCACCTGGCTTGGCCCTTTCTGTCCCATTCCAGGCAGTTTCTCAAGGAACAGAAGAGAGGGAGGGCGGGAGAGTGGAAATGGGTGACCCTGCTCTTAGTGCTGGTGAGGTGGGGCTGGGGGGAATGGTGAGGTGTCCAGAATGTCCAGGTGTCCAGTCGATAGTTGTGAATCCAATTAGTATTATTAGTGTGGGGGGTATTGTGTAGGTGACAGAGAAAGTGAGGAAGAAAGTTGCTGAATTCAATAGTGAGTTTGGTGTTGCCCGAGCTTTATTTGGAGATAGAGGGTGAGCCTTGTTTAGGGGTCAGTGCTATAACAGATAAACAGGGAGTGTGAGGGAGCAGATAGAATACGGTGACCCTTATCCTGACAGAGAGGAGAAAGTTATTGATGCTTATCCTGTATTTTTGAGTATTTCTTCAGATCATCACAGCGTCAAGGTGACCCTTCCGGAATGTCTTGTCCAAGTCTATCACTAATAATGCCACAGACCATGTCCCTCAGATTCAGTTTAGGTGGAGCTTACAAATAACAGGAGAAACAAACATTGGTGTATTATATTTCGAAACTAAAACAGTTGCAGAAAGTCTGAGCATCATTTGCTCTGAAAATTAGATATACAAGTATCATGGACACTGCAGTCTTATTGGATGGTCTCAAGTTGCATCTCAACTGCATTAACTGAGTGACTGCTCATAGTGTGAAAAATAAATTCCCTAAATGTATATCAGATGTGTTGAAGAGTATGTATTGAACCAAACTAGAGAGCAAGTTTTATCGGATTTGGTGTTGTGTGGTCAGGAGGACTCATCAATAACCTTGCTCTGACGCAGCTTTGGAGGAGTCGTGACATTAATATGTTGTGTTTTACACCGCGCCTGCATACAACATAGAATATTTGTACATTCTGGTCAAACATGATGGAAGCATGGAGCCGAAAGGGTCAAGTTTGTTCCAGTGAATTGGGAAAGTATAATATAACATTCAGTGGGAGATAAGCAATGGTTGTTAGATTCATAGAGTCCTACAGCACGGAGACAGGCCCTTCGGCCCAAACTGATCCATTCCGACCAAAATGTCCATTGACACTAACCCCATTTCCCAGCCATTGCCCCGTATCCTCCTAATCCTTTCTTATCCTGTATTTTTCCAAATGCATTTTAAATCTTGTGAATGTACCCACCTTAACGATTTCTGCTGGCAGTTCATTCCAGATGTGTATCACCCTGTGTGTAAAAAGACATTGCTCCTCAAGTTCTCTTTTATTCTTACCCCTCTGACCTTAAACTGATGCCCTTTAGTCCGTGATTGTTCAACCCGGGGAAGTAAAGACTGAGTGCATTCACTCTACCCATGCCTGTCATGATCTGAAACCCTTCAAAATGATTCTCCCCTCAGTCTCATACACGCTAAAGTAAAAAGTCGTAGCTCTTCCAACCTCTCTCGACAACTCAGACCCCTGAGTCCTTGGCAACATCCTTGTAAATTTCTTCTGCTCTCTTTCTAGTTTAATAACATAATTCCTATAGCAAAGTGAACAAAACTGAACATAATGCTATAAGTATGACCGCATCAACGTCCCGTATAACAGTAACATATCTCCCCAAATTTGATACTCAGTGCTCTGACTGAGGAATGCCAGTATGCCAAAAGTCTTCATCATTGCCCTGTCTACCTCTGAATCAACTTTCAGAGAACCATGCACCTTAATTCCGAGGTCCCTCTGTTCTACTACACTCCTTAAGCCCCAGCCATTCACCATAAAACACTGATATTGATTTGAGTTTCTAAAATGCAAGAACTTGCACTGATCTGCAGTAAAATCCATTTACCATTCTCGGCCCACTTCCCCAACTGATCAAGATACTGATGTACTTTCTGAAATTTTTGATAACCCTCCTCAGTCTCCATGATACCGCCTATTTTATTGTCATCTTCAAACTTACAAAAACATGTCTGTACATTCTCATCTAAATCATAGCTATATGGAATATGTAGTCGTCCCAGCACCGAACTCGAGGCATTCCATTTGCCCAGGCTTCCAGTCTGACAAGCATCCTTCAACTATTACCCTTTGCTTCCTACTATCAAGCCAATTTTGTACATAATTTGCCATGTCCTCCTCAAGTTCATGCGAACTAACCTTCCAGAGCAGCGTACCATGTGGAACTTTATTGAAGGCCTTACTGGAATCCATATAGACTACGTACACCACCCTGCCCTCCTCAACGTTGTTGGTCACTTCATCAAATAATTCGAACAAATTTGTGAGCTATGGTCTCCGATCCTCAAAGTCGTGCTGACTTTGATGATGAGCTTTTGCTCAAAATGTTGATTTTCCAGTTCCTTGGATGTTGCTTGACCTGTTGTGCTTTTCTAGCACCACTCTAATCTTGTTTCTAATCATACCCTGTCTTTCCAAATATATGTTTATCTTATCTCTCACAGCCTTTTCAAGTAAGTTACCTAATGCAGATTATGGGCTTAGTGGTCTATAGTTCACAGGTTTTTCTTTGTAGCCCTTCTTGAGGAAGGGCACAACATTCGCCACCTTCCAGTTCTCTGGGACCTCACCCGATGGCCAGCAATGATGCAAAAATATCAGCCAGGGCTCCTGCAATTCCTTCTCTGTCCTCCTGTAGTGTTCCTGAATATATCTGGTCACGACCAGGAGATTTTTAGAAATACTGCAAAGTCTTAAAAATGCGACGACTTATTTCAGTTAGAAACACCAAAGAATGGGAAAGTGGCACAATGATGTTTAACATTATACATTAGAAAATGTATTAATCATAGGAAGTGGCTTCAGACGAATTTCAGTCATGGTGGAAACCTGAGAATTCTCAGAAATTAATGATCCAGAAACAAGGGCCATCAAACGGATAAGGAAATCAAAAGCAGAACATGAATGCTAACAAACAGGAACAAAAAATCTGCATTAATCAACAATCTGTATTTCAAAGGAAACAAAATAAAAGCAAGGTCAAATATGGAAATTTGTAATTGGGAGAGCAGAGTTCATTGTGAAGGTCAGGGAAATGGCCAAGAAAATAACCAGTTACTTTGCATCATGGAGGAAGATCCACAAAATCACCCAGTAATACCCAGTGATCATGTAGGGCTTGTGCAACTGAAGACATAAAGTCAACTTATATCAGTAACAAGGTGGTATTTGAGAATGTAACTAGATTGAGCATTGCTATGTCTGACAAACCTGATGTACTTCATATTAAATTGTCAGACATAAATCGGCAATGCAAATTATAATTATACTGTCGATGACTGTGTTTTATTTTCCTGTGCATTCTGCAGAGGCTGGAAGCCACTGTGGATAAATGGAAGTTAGCAAACGTGGTCCAAGCACGATAGATTAATGGAAGGAATCCAAGCCTCTATAAAGGGAATAAGACATAGTTTGGAGAACTGGAGACCAATTAACTTGACATCTGCAGGGAAACTAGTGGAATCTATTATACAGCGTGTGATATTGGATATACAGGAATTAACAGCTACAATGGAGAAAATCTGTCTATATTTCTGACAGATGTCTAACTCGATGTGCTATTAGTTTTTAGATACTGGATTAGTGGTGCTGGAAGAGCACAGCAGTTCAGGCAGCATCCAACGAGCAGCGAAATCGACGTTTCGGGCAAAAGCCCTTCATCAGGAATAAAGGCATTGAGCCTGAAGCATGGAGAGATAAGCTAGAGGAGGGTGAGGGTGGGGAGAGAGTAGCATAGAGTAAGAGCTTCAGAGCAGAGGAAATGACCTGGGAGTTGCAGTGGGAGAGGGACTCCCTGAGATAACTTGTAGAGAGAGGAGGAAAACTTCTTCAAGGCAGGCATCCTTGCAAGAGGATTCACAGTCGGGTTAAAATCAATGAGGTAAAAACAATGACTGCGGATGCTGGAAAGCAAATACTGGATTAGTGGTGCTGGAAGAGTACAGCAGTTCAGGCAGAATCCAACGAGCAGCGAAATCGACGTTTCGGGCAAAAGCCGTTTCCTCAGGAATAAAGGCAGTGAGCCTGAAGCATGGAGAGATATGCTAGAGGAGGGTGGGGGTGGGGAGACAGTAGCATAGAGTAAGTGCTTCAGAGCAGAGGAAATGACCTGGGAGTTTCAGTGGGAGAGGGACTCCCTGAGATTCCTGTAGAGAGAGGAGGAAAACGTCTTCAAGGCAGGCATCCTTGCAAGAGGATTCGCAGTCGGGTTAAAATCAATGAGGTAAAAACAATGACTGTGGATGCTAGAAAGCAAATTCTGATTTAGTGGTGATGGAAGAGCACAGCAGTGCAGGCAGCATCTCACGAGCAGCGAAATCGATGTTTCGGGCAAAAGCCCTTCATCAGGAATAAAGGCAGTGACCCTGACGCATGGAGAGATAAGCTAGAGGAGGGTGGGGGTGGGGAGAGAGTAGCATAGAGTAAGAGCTTCAGAGCAGAGGAAATGACCTGGAAGTTGCAGTGGGAGAGGGACTCCCTGAGATAACTTGTAGAGAGAGGAGGAAAACTTCTTCAAGGCAGGCATCCTTGCAAGAGGATTCGCAGTCGGGTTAAAATCAATGAGGTAAAAACAATGACTGCGGATGCTGGTAAGCAAATACTGGATTAGTTTTTAGACCCCATCAACCATCCTCTGAGAAAATGAAAAGGAAGTGACTTCACCACAGGAAATAGCATCACCACAGGAAACGACATCACCAACCCAAAGAAACCCAAACATATAAATAGAAAGCAGGAATTTTCAGCATTGTTTCGTATGAGGTCCACTGAAGATGTTACCTAGTAAGATAACGAAACGTCTGGAAATGAACCGTTCAGCATAGTGAGCAAACCTACATCCATTGTGTAAAGTGTTGGTGACCCTATCTGAGAAAGAATATATTAATAACAAAAAAGTGCAATGGACATTGTCCAGATTAATCCCTCAGATGGCGAGATTGCCTGATGAGGAAACCCGGCCTTTGTTCACTGGAGTTTGAAAGAATGAGAGGAGGGTCACAATGAAACTTGGAAGATTCACAAAACATATGCCACGTTGGAAATAAACAGGACGTTTCCCTGGCTGTCTAACCCACATTCAAGGCAAATAATTGCAGTTTAAGGGACAGACCATTTAAGACCACAATAATGAGGAAATTCTTCACTCGGTGAAAACTACCTAAAACAGGGGCATAGAAACCTGTTAGTAGGGCAAGATTAGGGAGAATTCCCAGATATTCTGCAAGTGTGTGAAGCAGAAAGAATTAACAAGAGAACAGGTAGGAGTCATTCGTGACTTGCCAAGTTGCATCCAAATCAACTCACCACTTATCCAGTATTTGCTTAGGAGACAGAGGGTGGTGGTTGAAGGCTGTTAGTGTGACTGAGATCGGTGTCCAATGGTGTATCACAGCGATCAGTGCTGTGTCCCTTATTTTTTGTGATACTGAGGTGTTGATGTTGGACTGGGGTGGACAAACCTAAATATCACATAACAACCCCCAAGATTATCGTCCAGCAGGTTTATTCAGGGGCACGAGCTTTCAAAGTGCACAACCACATGATGAAGAAGCAGCGCTTCGTAGCTAGTGCCTCAGAATAAACCTGTTGGATTGTAACCTGGTGTTGTGTCATCTTTATTATTTGTGGTATTCATAAGTGATGCAGCTGTGAATATAAACGGGGGTGGCGGGAGTGTGACAACTAAGTTTGTGCTTGATACAAAGATTGGCCCGGTGGTTGGCCAAGAGGAAGAAGACCTTATGTTACAGGAAGATACAGATGGAATGGTCAGATGGACAGGTCAATAGCAGATGGAATGTAACCCTGATAAATATGAGATGATGCACTTTGGAAGAAGGAACTGGACAGGGGAGTACTCAATGAATGGCAGCACAAGAGGAAGCTCAGAGGGTGCTTCTCCACAAATCCCAGGATGTGAATAAACTGGTTAATACACAATTTGAGAAAGCTTAAGGGACCGTAGACATAACCTTTCTTCTGGATTAGTGGTGCTGGAAATGCACAGCAGTTCAAACAGCATCCAAGTAGCTTCGAAATCGACGTTTCGGGCATAACCTTTGTTCGTCGAGGCATAGATTATAAGAGCTATGCGGAAGTTTGGTTTTGCCAAGATGGAACACTGATTGTAGTCCTGGGAGCTACATTACAGGAAGGGTGTGATTGGAGTGGAGGGGGCTCAGAGGAGATTCACAGGGATGTTCGCTGGGATGGAGCACAGCAGCTACGGAGAGAGGCTGGATAAGCTCGGGTCGTTTAGTGTGGAGGAGAGCAGGCTGAGTGGGCCGAGATTCAGAAGGATAGGATTAAGGGGGACATGGACAGGGCGGATAGATAGCAGCTGTTCCTTTTAGTCAAAGGGCCAAGAACAATGGAGCACATTTTAAAGTGAAGGGTTTGAGATTTGTAGAGGAGCTGAGAATTGTTTTTCTCCCAGAGGGTGCTGGGGCCAGGAATGCACTTCCTGAGAGAAGAATTGTCATGGTAACTTCACAGCCATTAGAAAATACATGACTGTGCACTTTAAATGCCATACAATTCACGGCTACGGTCTTGTGTCAGAAAGGGGGGCTAATGTAGACCGTGCTGTATTGTTGATGGGACAAAGTCTGTGCTTCTGTGTTTGTATGGCTGTGGAAGGTCAATCATTGAGTAGTTTAAGATAGGAATTGATGGGTTTCTGAAGAGTATATTAACAAGTGTTTTAAGAGAGAACTTGTAATTTCTTCTGAAAATACGTCAATGGCAAAATTAAGGGATAAAAAGGTACAGCTTTCTTACAGTCTGATATCAGAGAATTGAGGACAGGGAAAAGGCAAACTGGGGACCAAATACTTCAGTTATGTCTTCACAGAAGAAACGAAACAAAAAAAACGTCCCAACATTACTAGTGAACATTAGTCTGTTGAGAAAAAGGGAATAGAATGAAATTAGCAACTGAACAGTTTTAGAGGAAGTATTGGAACTGAAAGTAATGAGCACAGACAAAGGCAACAGAGATTGATCAAATGGGAATCATATTTGAGAAAGTGACGTTCAGCATAATTATGGAGAAGCAATCAATAAAATATGATTGCATTTTCAGAAAGATTTTGATAAAGCTCCAAGCCTATTATGCAAATTCTAATCCTATGGGACTGGGACTAATGTGGTTTTAGAATGGGAGAGCTGGAAAGAAGCAGTGAGTAGGAAGAAATCAGTGTGCTTTTTTGAATGGAAGGCTTGGAGGATATAGCAAGGATCGGAGTTTGGGTCCCAGCTATTCCCAGTGCACATCATATATTGATTGCGTGGATCAAATATGATATTTCCAAGTTTGCTGATGTCACTAAACAATATCAGATTGTGAGTGGGTAAGCAGGATGTTAAAGTGCTCCAAGGTGATTGAGACAAGTGGAGTGTTTGGGCAAATACGTGGCAGATGGAGAGCAATGGGGGCGGGGATATGGTCTATGGGGGATATGTGTGACTTTGAAGTGAAAAACTGAACGGGAGCCTATCATTTGAAAAGAGATTGGTTGGAAAATGTTGATCTATAAAGGAAATTAAGCTGCATTTTTGTTTACTTCTGTGCAACCCTCCGAGGTCAGTGTCGGGAAGTGAGATCTGAATCCAGAAGACAATACTGGGAATGGCATTGGCACGCTGAGCAGTGAACACAGACCCAACAAGTGAGGAGCTGTAACATTGAAAAGGATCTGGATCTCCCTGTACACCAGTCACTGAAAGCAATATTGCAGGAGCAGAAATCAGATAGACAGATAAATCGTGTATTCACCTTCATTTCAGGGGGATTTGAGTACAGGAGTAAGGGTGGTTTACTGCAGCGGTACAGGGCGTTGGTGAGACCTCATCTCAAACACTGTGCAGTATTATGTGCAGTTTTGGTCTACTTACCTAATAATGGACAAACCTGACATTGAGGGAGGGCAACGAAGATGACCAGACTGATCGCTGGGATAGGCTTGTTGTGGGAGCAGAATCTGTAGCGGATGGGTCTGTATCCCATGAGCTTCAGGAAAATTAGTGGAGATATCAGTGAAATATATAAATCTCTGTCAGGACGAGACAGATTCGAAGCAGGGGTGACAATTCCCCTTGCTGGAACATCACAACAAGGGGCCAAAGTATTAGGTACAGACAGGCCACACTGCATTGAGATGAGAATAAATGTCTGCACTCAGAGACTGGTGAACATGGGGAATTATCTCCCAGATCAGGCTGTGGAAACCAAGGCACTGAATATAAATATGGATTTATGGAACCAAAGGGATAGGGAGAGAGCAGGTTATGATATGAAGATAGAGGATCAGATGTCATTACAGGTTGCTCTCCAATAACGTGGTAGCTGTGTTCCTGTGCATCACTGTGTTGCAGAAAATCATGCAATATTAATGATGTGGTCTATGGGGAAAAGAGAATAATGGGCGACCGCAAAATATCAGTAAATACAAAAATTAAAGTTAGTCTAACACATACCCAACACAGTCTAATTAAACCTTTAAATCATATATTGTAATTAAATAGTGTTGTAATACAGTCACTGGCTACATCCCTGTACCTTTCACTAAGCTCTTCACCAGAAAGCGCGCAGGGCTGACTGACCACGTGATGCCACACGGAATTTCATTTCTCCTCAAGATTCTCCCGCCCGGTTCGAAATAACGTTCCTTCTAATTGGAGAGAACACTTACCCTGTTTCAGGCACAGATTCAAAGCTTGAAGAGCGGATTAGATTAGATTACTTCCAGTGTGGAAGCAGGCCCTTCGGCCAAACAAGTCCACACCGCCATGCCGAAGCGCAACCCACCCATACCCCTAACATCTACATCTACACCTTACCTAACACGACGGGCAATTCACCTGACTGTGGGAGGAAACCGGAGCACCAGGAGGAAACCCACGCAGACACGGGGAGAATGTGCAAACTCCACACAGAGAGTCACCTGAGGCGGGAATTGAACCCGGGTGTCTGGCGCTGTGAGGCAGCAGTGCTAACCATTGTGCTACCGTGCCGCCCACAAAAACGATTGCATTCCTGTTTAAGCTGAACACTCAGAGGGTGCATTTGGCAGACAGAGGATACTGAAACTGTGTTTTGTTGTTCAGCTGGTGACTGGCAAGGAATCGCGCCACAGTGAGAGGGAGTTCACTTTAAATAAAAAAGGTGTGCAATTCACGAATTGCCTTGCAGTCAAATCACGCTTAATAAACACGCCTTATCAGAGAACTGCCTGTATATTGAATCGAGCAGCAAGATTGATGGCCTGAAGGGGCGACAGCAGTTCTTATTTTATATTTCACAATGTTTAAACATATTACTGGATATGAAGACTGTGTCGGGGAAACTGCATTGAGGAGATTTTCTCCATGAACTAGAATGGGGGAGGCTCAATGTGTTAAATGGCCTACTCCTTTCCCGATGTTTCCGTGCAGCCTGTGGGAAAGATCTGTAAATGTTGTCACAAGCTCTCAGATGTTAGGAAGGTGGTCTCTGCAGGTCAACAGGACTGTGATTCCCTTTCCATTTTCTGATATCGAGGCTGGTGATATTCTGTCTGGATTTATCCTTTAAGACCTTGGACCAGTGTGATACAATTGAGTATCTTGCTTGCCTGTTTCAGGGACCATTGAAGAGTTTATCACATGACTCTGTGTCTGGAGTTATTTTTAGGCCAGACCAGGAAAGCACGGGAGATTCACTTCCTGAAAGTACATTGGGGAAGGAGATCGATGTTTACAATCAACATTGAATACAAGGTCACTGTTACCAACAACAGATTCGAGATCTTGATATTGTATTACTTTTTTTTAACTTCCACCAGCTTCCAGAGCATTATGCTGTATTGGATTAGTAATCCAGTGACATTTCCTCAACAGCACCATGTCCATATAGGAACCTATTGGAAACCACACTGAGCAGGGTATTTCTGTCCTGCTTGACAGCTCTGTCAAAATGAACTCCCACCAATTTGACTGTCGTGATGGGATTGAGGGGGTGTTAAATGTTCAGAATGTAATTATTCACCTATTAGGGGACTGGATATAGTTGAGTAATTTTCCACATTTCCAGAGAGATGTCAGAGTTGGAGCTGGAATGAAACAGCTTATCCAGGGACAGGGCTTGTTGTGCAGCACAAGTCTTCAGTCCTATTGCAGGAATGGTGTCAGGGCCATTTGCCTTTGTCGTTTCTATTGTGTTCAACTGTTTCTTCATGTCACATGCAGCGAATCGAATTGTTTGAACACTGTCATCTGTGATTCTGTGGACATCATGGCGAGGGTGAGGTGGATCATCCTTTCAACACCTCTGGTTGAGGATGGCGCAGATATTACATCCTTGCCTTTTTCACTGATGTGCACGGCTGTTCCATTATTTCGGATGGGGATATTTCTGGTGTCCTCTCCTCCCGTAAGTTGGTTAATTGTACAACGACATTTATGTCTGGATTTGGCAGGACTGCAGAGCTTAGATCTGATCCGTTGGTCTTGGGATCATTTCGTCCTCTCTATCAGATGTTAGTTCTGCTGTTTGGAATGAAACCACTCAAGCGCCGTAGCTTTAATGGGTTGTCATCAGCTTTAGGTACACATGGTCCTGACCTTGGTATGTTCACCCACACTCGTCACTGAACCATCACTCGGTTTGATGGGAATGGTAGACTGATGGACTATCCTGGGGAAAATGTTACCGATTATGTTTGAATAGAATCCGGAATCTGTTGTCTACAGAATCACATGAAAGCCCAGTTTGAGCTGCAATATCTGCAATTCAATTATACTGACTCTCCCCGTTAACATCGAGACCCATTCACCCATCAGCCGTGTACTCAGTGACCTCACCTGGTGTCTGATGCGGTAATGTTTCCATTTTCATATTCTCATTCTGCTGAGCGTCCACATTTTCAAACCCTTCAACGTATTCATCTGAATCGTTTCCTTTGTCGTCGTGCCATCTTCTGCGTTTGAATTGAATGTATTTCCCTCTGGTTTTCTCCCTGACCATGATTAAGAGCTCTGTGGTATCAGTGATGCCAGCCATATGCAGTTCCTGAGCGAATGAATCTTTGCATTATCGTTCAGTTGCCAGGGTAGATTACTTACAGTGTGGAAACAGGCTCTTCAGCCCAACAAGTCCACACCGATCCGCCAAAGTGTAACCCACCCAGACCCATTCCCCCACACCTAACACTTCGGGCAATTTAGCAAGGCCAATTCACCTCACCTGCACATTTTTGGATTGTGGGAGGAAACCGGAGCACCCAGAGGAAACCCACGCAGACACAGAGGGAGAGTAGACAATAGACAATAGACAATAGATGCAGGAGTAGGCCATTCAGCCCTTCGAGCCTGCACCGCCATTCAATATGATCATGGCTGATCATTCCCAATCAGTATCCTGTGCCAGCCTTATCTCCATAACCCTTGACTCCACTATCTTTAAGAGCTCTATCAAATTCTTTCTTAAATGAATCCAGAGACTGGGCCTCCACTGCCCTCTGGGACAGAGCATTCCACACAGCCACCACTCTCTGGGTGAAGTAGTTTCTCCTCATCTCTGTCCTAAATGGTCTACCCCGTATTTTTAAGTTGTGTCCTCTGGTTCGGCAATCCCCCATCAGCGGAAATATGTTTCGTCCTGCCAGAGTGTCCAATCCTTTCATAATCCTATACGTTTCAATCAGATCCCCTCTCAGTCTTCTAAACTCAAGGGTATACAAGCCCAGTCGCTTCAGAATGTGCAAACTCCACTCAGTCATTCGCCTGAGGCGGGAATTGAACCTGGGTCTCTGGCGCTGTGAGATAACAGTGCTAGCCACTGTGCCACTGTGCCGCCCACGGTACGGCGCTCCGTGTTGGGCAGGGCATTTGAGCAGCTTTCACACACGTCATTGGAACTTGTTCAAAAACAGAAATTGCTGAAGAAACAAAGCAGCTCTGCCGGCATCTTCTGTCGTGAATGTAGAGTAAATCTTTCGGGTCCAGTGACCCTCTACAAAGCTCGCAGTTTCTTCAGCAATTTTTGTATTTATTTCCAGTATCCATAGTTATTTGTTTCGTTGAAAATTGGAGCTGTGCCTGTTCGTTTCTGGAGAAATGCAGCAGTTCTGGCAGAATCTGCAGACAGAGAAACACAGTTGGCGTTACAAGCCCAGTGTGAATTGTTCATAACTGAAAACGATTGGACACTGGGCTTTTTAATCCCTTGCCAGAGATGGGGGAGGGGTGACTTTGAAAAGAGGGCGTGGCAAAACGGGCTATTGGCAGTGGTGAACTAGAAGAAGTGAATGGGGGAAAGGGGTTCTCTCTAACTGAGTGTAGAGTAAAGAAGACACAACCACGCAAGGTCATAGGGAGATCAGGAGGGAGAATGTTGACCATGTGGTATTAAATAGATCTAGATCTATGCGTTTTAACAGTGTACATCATCAGTGCCTTCACACTATGGAATTCAGGTGCTTGTCCTCTTATTGGCATTAGTAAGAGTTTCATGCTGCCTTAGTTTTGTAACATAGAGCAAAACTAACAGTATGAAGTTTGGGTTGCTTTCTTCACCTGTTATATTTGATATTCTTTCAAATTTGTAGTGCTTATCGTTAAACGTTTGATCTTGAAGTTAGTATCAGATGGGGTGTTCGAGTTTGAGGGGTGGCATTTAAAAACTTTATAATATCATGGGAGGCATGAATAGAATGAATAGCCAAGGTCTTTTCTGCAGGATCGGGAAGTTCAAACACAAATGCATACTTTAAGGTGGAAGGTGGGAAACTTGAAAGTGACAAAGTGACAAGATTTCTTTACACAGAGGGTGATGTATGTATGGACCAAGCTGCCAGAGGAACAATGGTAGGTGCAAGTACAGCTACAATATTTCAAAAACATTTGTACTAACATATGAATGGGAAACGTTTAAAGGCATATGGGCCAAGTGTAAGCAGATGGGATTAGTTTAGTTAAGAAAACCTGGTCAGCATGGACAAGTTGCACCAAATGGTCTGTTTGTGCACGATATGACTGTATGAATCGAGAAAGTGAGGAAAATGTACGAAAAGCTATGACGTATTAAATTGGCAAGAAATATAAAAAAACAAGCATCATGAGCTTTTCCGTCTACATAAACAAAGCTTGAAGATGTGTGTGTGAGCTGAGGTGGAAGTGAACTGAGGAAAGAATATTGAGGCCATTAGGAGGGTGTGACTGGAGAACTGTCCACAGGGAACAGGCAGATAATTTACACTCGTACTTAAGATCACTCCTCATGGAGAAAGTACTGTTCATGGTACAAACAAAATGGTAATAGGAGGGAAGTTCTTGAACTGTCTCTAACAAAAGGAACAAGGTATTTATCTAACAGATAAGAATAAGGGTGGGCAGGTCAGCAGTAATTCATAGTTAGTTTTAAAAGAAGTTGTCACGGAGTGGTTAGCAGCACTGTGTGAAATATTCCATAGCTCTCTGGATTACAGGGGTGTTCCAGTGAAACTGGGGAACCTCCAATGTGGCGCCTGTCTTCAAGAAAGGAATGAGACAGAAGGCAGGCACAATTTAGCCTAACTATTATTGCTGGGAAACTGCTAGAGCCTGTTATTAAGGAGGGAATTGCAGGGCACTTCGAAAAGCTTAATGCAGAGTTGGCATGGTTTTGTGAAGGCGAAACTATTTTTGTTCTGTAAAATCATACAAATTCTTTTTTGGAGATCCCTGAGAATGTCAAGTTTCGAGTCATGCTGGAAAAGCACAGCATGTCAGGCAGCATCCAAGGAGCAGCAAAATCAATGTTTCAAGCAGGAGCCCTTCATCAGGAATCCCTGAGAAAGTAACAGGCAGATTTGATAAAGGGAACTGGTCAACATGAAGCTTTCCAGAGATTTTTCGCAAGGTATGACAAAATAAACGTTCTGACACAAATCAGAGGCTTTCAGTATGATGGCTAATATATTAGCATGGGATGATGGTTAGTGAACACATAGAAATCGGAGAGTCAGGATTAATGGATCTTTATGATAAAGATGTATCTACTGGATTACCACAAATATCAGGCGGATGGCATCAGTTGTGTACAATCTATAATGATAGCCTGACGGCAGGAGCTGAGTGCATTATACATCCGAGTTTGTGGATGACTTTGAGAACCAAAATGCAGGCTGCTACTTAATGAAGAGGACTCCTAAAAAGGAGCAGTACAAAGGGATTGGAGTGTTCCTGAGGATGAAACGAAACGTCAGCATGCTGACGCAGCAAGTAACTCGGTTGGTTCATGAGGCGGCTTCCTGAGATAGAAGGGTTGAATTATTGAATACATCTAAACTGGTGAGGCAATTATTCATTGTGGTTGAAATGAATGAGGGTGATATTACTGAAATGTACAAGCTACAGAGAGGGCTTGACAAGGTAGATGCTGAGAAGGTGTTTCCCCTGAGTCTCGAACTCGAGGCGGTAGATACCGAATAAGGAACATCGATTTCAATCTGAGGTGAAAATTCAATGTATTCTCTCAGTAGATAGTAAATGTCTGGAATTCCCTAAACCAGAGAGTTGCGGAGGGATTCAAGGAATTGGGTAGGAAAGTGGAGTTGAGCCCGGAAATAGATCAGCCATGTTCTTATTGAATGAGAGTTCAATTTTGAGGGGCCGAATAGCCGTCTCATGTTCCTACTTCTTAGTTTTTTTTATGTTATGCTTTTGGAAAGTAATTGGTTATTTTCCTAGAAATTGTGTTGTACAATGTTGCATTCGGGAGAGGAGAAAATTTGCCTGAGTTAACCCTGGATGGGATATGGGGGCTGCATTAAGAGCAATTCCAGAGCAGAAGTTACAGAGTGGGGAAACCTGGAAAAAGGGATTGCGGCTGGAGGTCACTTCCTGACCAAGCCTGGAATGTCCAAGTGCATTTCCGAAACTATACCTAACCATCAGCGTGGCCTCGAGCTGCCTGAGTGTCACAGGTCCGAAGGGCTGAATTGAACATCAGAATATAGGGCTGAGGGACACGAGTGGGCTAAATAGCCCTTTGACACTACCCCACCAGTAAATAAGGTCATAGCTCATCTCATTGTGGTCCCAGCTGCACTTTTCTCTCCATGCACCATTATCCCTGATTCACCTGTCTACGGAAAATCAGACAAAATTAGCTTCGAGATAATATAATGATTCAGCCATCCCAAACTTCTGAGAAAGGGATTTTCCACTTGAATTAAATCCCACTTTGTGAATTTTTCGTCACTCCGGTTCTGACTGAGGTTGGAGGGTGTCACTGTTTTCTTTTCTAGTCCCACTCCTCCACAGCTCACAACAAATTTAAATTAACCGGGTTGATGATATGGCCGATGATAAAGGTCTCAGACTGGATCAGGTTTAGTGATAGGAACAAGTCAGGCAGATTTGTTGCATCAGCCGCAGGTAACTAATAGGGCTAACGGAACAGCATGTTAGATTTGTAGTTGGCACTGCTGCCTCATATCAGCAAGGAGCTGAGCTCAATTGCAACCTCGTCTGACCCTCTATGTGGTGTTTGAACATTCTTCCCGTGTCTGTGTGGGTTTCATCCCAATTCTCCAGTTTCCTCACAATTACCCAGAGTGACCAGGAATTTGTAGATTAAATGGGCTAATCATGGGAAATTCGGGGTTACGTGGATGGGGTACGGGGACAGGTCTGGGTGGGATACTGTTCGGTGGGTTGGTGTGGACTTGATGGGTCGAATGTCCTACTTCCACACTGCAGGGATTCAATGAAAATGTATCAAATTTGGGCTATACAAACTCCCAGTCAGTATATACCTGATCCACTCACCTCAATGTTTTGCATCTTTCAATAAGATCAGCTTTCATTCCAAGTGTAACCTGTTAAAGTCCCCATAATATCAGCCCTTAATGCATGGAATAAATTAAGTGAAGCACTTCTGAACTGTTTCCATTGTTACTACATCCTTTCCCAGATAAGAATGCCAAAATGAAACTAATCTCACACACCGATGAGTCGGTTTATGTTTGTTTTCTCAGGGTGTAGTGAGTCTTTGGAACACTCTTCTCTGCAGACTATTCGAGGCAGAGATATTGAATATTTTTGAGGCAGGTTCACGAATCACAAAGGAGTCAAGGATTATCGAGGAATGGGTAGCAATGTGCCTTGTGGGGAAAATGTAGACAGTGGTCCTGAATGACACGGCTCCAGAATGTCCAGGAATTAAAAGAAATGATAACATCGATAAAGTTTTAAGGGGGAAACAAGATGGCAGCGATCTGAAAGGTCTGCTTTGATGAGCTCTGCATCACAGTAATGCTCTACCCCACCCCACCACAGTCATTTGCTTACAATTCAACACTATAAGAGCTATAGAATCCTTACTAATCTCATTTTGTCAAGTAGAAATGACAAAACATGGGAAAGGATCGAGTAACTCTCAACACGCGGGACACCCGTCAGAAGCTTTCAGCATGCCTGTGACCTCACCTGCAAGCCCCTCTGCTCATTCCATGGACCCAGTTACTCACCAGGCCTTGGTCACCGAGTTCACCAAGTTACGTGAAATGATTGAAGGCATGATTGAAGAAAAGTTCAGCCGGAGGCTAGAACCACTCTCAGCCGTGCTCCAAAAACATGGCGAGCAACTTGAAAGCATTGGAAACAGAACGGGTGAGGTCGAGCGCCAAACTGCAAGGGCAGAGACTGTGATCGATTCCTCTAAGGAGCGGATCCTCACTCTTGAAAAACGGATCCTTACATTAACTGAACAAGATGATGACCTCGAGCGCATGGACAGAATGAAGAATGTTCATATCATCGGTCTGCTGGAGACATAAGGTGT
Source organism: Chiloscyllium punctatum (assembly GCF_047496795.1). Lineage (NCBI taxonomy): Eukaryota > Metazoa > Chordata > Chondrichthyes > Orectolobiformes > Hemiscylliidae > Chiloscyllium > Chiloscyllium punctatum. The sequence goes on from NW_027310447.1 coordinate 32,766, forward strand.
TCATCCAGTGAGTATTTTGTGAGAAATGGCTGCCGCGATTCCTTCACTTCAAAGCTGAAGAAGGATGGGTGAAAAGTGAGACACCTCATCGGGTTACAGTGCAGAGGTCAGGCTCAGGCCAACGCCTTCGCCCTGCCCTTGTGCGATTAGATAGTTGCAGGGACAAACAAATACTTAGAGAAGCTTCCAGAACGCAGGGAAAAGATTCGACAAGGGCTTCAGTATTATGTTCTTCCAGATCTTTTCAGTGACAGTGATTCATAAGAAAAAATATTTTGATGATATCAAGAGAAGACTAAGGGAACCTGAGATTCAATATTCCTTAATGAACTCAGCAGTGCTCCGTATGTTTTCAATAGATTCAAGCACTCGTGGATCTTTCAGTGGATCCACTGACTCTCCAGTGGAAGCGAAAACTTTGTGGACACTTTAAAGTAGACTGGATGCTTTAATATATATCAATAATCATGTATCTCTATCTTCAAAGAAAGTTTGTTGAATGTTTCTGGTATTAAACAGTGTTACATTATAATCGGGGATTGGTCGTGTGCACACTTTTTACTTCTTCATTAATATTTCTATTCGTTTTTCTCTTGCTTAGTTTGTGTGTTGGGTTCGGCTCAAGCTGGAGGGAGTTATGAAGGTGATCGTGATGACTGAATACCTACCTAAGGGCAGTTCAATCCCGATATTTGTGATTAATTGCCCTGGAAGCAGTATTGATAATGGGGCAGAAGATCAAGATTTGTGTCATGCAAATGCCTCCAGTGGGCAAGGGATAAATGCCCCTCCTGAGTGTCATTGGCACTTGTATCCTCTTCTGTCTTTTTGTTTTTGTATGTATTTAGTTTTGGAACGTTTTGAGCGCTTGTTAGTTGTAAGAGTTTTAGATTGTATGTTTTCTTAGGCTCTTAGATACTGTTTTCATTGATGCTCAACGCTTTACATTTCGAGTTCTTCCTCTCTGGAGTTCAAATATTGCTTCAGTATGTTATGGCTAATGTCCTGCTTAAATGGTGTATCTTGAACATTAAGGGGAGCCATTCGCCAGTTAAGAGGAAAAAGGTACTTTCTAGTCTTAAAAAGGAAAGGGTCGATGTTGTCCCATTGCAGGAGCTGCACCTTGATGACAAGGAACATTTGACATGACAGCAGGGCGGGTTTGATCGGGTTTATTTCTCGTCTTTTAATATTAGGAGCAGGGGAGACGCCGTACTGGTGAGGAAGAAGTTTCCATTTAAATTACTAGATTTCATTACACACCCACAGGAGGATCATAATCCTCAAAAATATATGGGGATGAAAACGGTATTTTGAATGTTTATTGCCCACTGACGCACAGCCTTAAGTTCTTGAGATATGCATTTTCCAAATTAAGTAATCTTTCTTTGCAGCACATTATCGAAGGAGGGGATTTCAATTGTCTTTTGCATGCACGGTGGACAGAATGCCCAAAGGCACCCAGTACCATCTTTACCATCTAATTAATAAGTGGATTTTTGTGTGGAACTGAGGCCGGTGTATGTACGGAGGCAGAACCACCTCATAGATAGGAATTTTCCTTTCTTCCTTAACCCGCGGAAATGCCACACTAGTGTTGATCGCTTCCTCACCTTGCAGCAATCTTCGATTCAGTGGTGTCCTATATAATTGGGAATATTACCATTTGTGACCATGCAGCGGTATACTTATTGGTTAAGATTAAGGGCAATACAGCAGTTTCGAGACACCGGCGAATGGATCCCTTTATTTTTAAAGACAGTAAATTCATTGGGTATTTCTGCAATGAATTCAGATATTTCTTAGCCATTATTTCAGATTCAACCAGTAACTCATCCATTATATGGGAAATTGCTAAGGCTTATGCCAAAGGAATAGTTATTCCTTAGGATGCGGCAGAAGCTGGAGCAGGAACGTTTGCTCCAAGCACGGTTGAAGGCAGCCGAAAGGGCATACTGTGATAGACCCTCAGTGGCTAGGCTGCAGAGGATCACAACGCTTCAGTCTACAATGAATTCTATGCTCATACAGACAGCCAGGAAGGAACTTACTTACAAAGGCTGTTTGAGCATGGTGATAAGCCTGGCAAGCATTTAGCCTATCTTGCGAGGAAAAAGAGCGTGAACAAGTCATTACCTCAATTAGGGAAGGTACTGGGACACTTACCTGCGATCCCATAAAGTTTAAAGCCGCATTTTGGAAATGTTACTCCGAATTACATCAGACTGAGCATAATGAGGTCAGGTAAGTTAAGATGGCGTATTTCTTCATGAACATTAATCTTCCAGGGATAACCCCCAAATAAGCGTCTTGCCTTAATGCACCATTGTCAGTGCTGCAGGGTATAGAGCATCTTCAGGGCGGAAAGGCGCCCAGTCCTGACGGATTTCCAAGAGAAATTTATAAACCTATTGTCAGGGCCGATGCTTACCATGTTAGTCACTCACACGTTCATGACTGCCTCCCCCATCCTTACGAGCGGCTCATGTCTCTCTTATTCCTGATAAAGTGTGCTTCTTATAGGCCCATCTCATTTTTAAATGTTGATTTCAAAATCCTGTCTGAGACCCTTACATTACGGCTGGAAACTGTGTATCCTTTCATTGTCAAACTGGACCACAGCAGCTTACAATGGGCTGCAGATATTCCAGCAATATTACGAGATTGCTCAATATGATCCAAGCGTGTCAACAACAAATTATACAGGTATTAGCCATCCCTTTAGATGCAGAGAAGACATTTGACTGGGTTGAGTGGCTGTATCTCTTCTATACGTTAGAATGGTTTGGTCGAGGCAAAGTTTTTATCAAGTGGGTGAGTGTCCTTGAAAGCAATCCTCTTGCCACGTTTATAACCAATGGTGTGCGATCCTATAACATTAATATTCCTAGAGGCAGTCAACAAGGTAGACCCCTTTCGCCAGTGTTGTTTAAGTTGGTGATTGAGCCACTGGTGAAGGCCATCTGCAGGGACCACAACATATCTGCCCCAGAAGTGGAATAGAAGTCATGAAAAATTACATTGTCTGAAGATGACGGTCTTATATTTTTGTTGTATCCCACAGTTTTGGTACCTCACCTCATGCAATGCATCAGTTCGAATGCTGCCTTTTCTGGCTATACCATTGATTTCACAAAATCTGAGGCTATGCCTATGGGTGATCTTAGGGAAATACCTGATGCCGAGAGAGAATCCTGGTTGAATATACAATGGACCCGGGGTTTATGGGGATATTCCCTATTTAGGTATAATCATTAATCCTATCTTTGAACCTATATTTAACATGGAATTTGTTCATTTGTATGACAAAATTAGACAAGACATTCGAAGATGAAAGGCACTTCCAATATCCTGGCTAGGTTGAATAGCTCTTATTAAAATAAATTCCCTCCCTTGTTTGCTATACCACATGTGAATGATTTCTTTGATGTTCCCCAGACCGACATTTAGGAGACTAAATGGATAATGTAGATCTTTGATTTGTCACCATAAGCGACCCCTTATCAAGTCAACCAAATTACAATGACCCCACAGTTTGTGGGGAGTAGTTCTCCCGGATATTAAAAGATATCAATTAAGCTCTTCTTTACCCGATATTAGTGAGGCTTCGGCATCAATATGGTTCGATATTGAAGCTTCTCAGGCAAAGTGCTCCCTTATTACTCTGCGGTTCATAGGCAAAATGAGGGCAGTTACGGTGTGTTGCCATTTCCCAATAAGTATCAATAATTTTAAAGCATGGAGGGCAATGTGTCCGATCGAGAGCAATATAGCCATACCTCATTTTATTATCCCCAAAACGTGGTGTACGGTGTTTCCGACATGGAATACTGGATTCCATGTTTAAACTATGGGCAACTCGTGGGTGTATCTTGCTTTGATGAATTCTCTGAGGGAGAAACAAGGATGTCCTTTGATCAAATAAGTCGTAACTATAGACTACCGAGTAGAAATATCTTCTGCTTTCTTTTTATCAGATCAGAGATGTTATTCAAAAAAGAACCACGCTTTTAACAGACTGTACAGATACGATACAGAGAAGATGGTGCTTAGTGCTAAGAACACACTCTCTATCAGTACCCTTTATCATTTGTTGGAGAGTAGCCCCTCAGACCAGACTTTATGCCTTTCTGAGGTCTGCAAAGAGAGTTGGGGATTCAGATCTCCTCGGACACAGGGGAGGACATTTGTGAATATGCCAGAAGGATTTCAATCTGTAAGAAGACTCTTGCCATGTAGTTGAAGAATTCTTCATAGAGTCTATCTGGCCCCAGATCCTCTCTCAAAATTCAAATGGGGAATATGTCTCAAATACAGAATGACTATGGGCACTCTTACTCATTGCTTGTTGACCTTGCACCAGCACTATAGGAGCGGTGTATTATGGAGAGGATGTTGGGGACCGAATTGGAGATGGATCTGGTTTCCCTTTTCGTGGGCCTGCCCAGTTGTGCATAGGGAAAAAAAATACTTCAATACCCTCACTCTCTGTGTTCAGAAAAAAATACTGTTGTTTTTGGTGCCTGAAAAACCCCTGGGTCTGTTGCGTTTTCGCAAGCTCTTCATGGAGCATAGTCCTTTGGACTTTTCCAAAGGTATGGTGCAACAGAAAATACAGGATTCTTATAAGACATGGCAGCCCTTTTTGAATTACCAAGATACAGGCAGATATGCCACTCTAAAAGGACTTTTATACAGCTATGACGAACTTGACTAAAGATTCTAATGTCCAGGCAGGAAGAATTACGGGCAAATGAACGTATATTAGTTAATGCTCGTGCAGGTTGAGAGCCAAAGTTTTGTCACACTGAGTTGTATTATTCATTTGTTTTTATTTTTATTTTTCTTCTGCCCGTTTATTTACATTTTTGTTTTTATGTACATGCACAATGGTGTAATTTTGTTCAATTTGCATTTATTTTGAGTTGAGTACTTATTGGTTCATTGCAGCATTAAGAAGATTTCCTCTCAATAACAATATTTTTGAAAAAAATTTACAAGTTATCCTGGATAGAATTAAGTCCCAAAGGACCACTTTCCTCATTGGTGAGACCACAAATTGTGGTTTATCCTCAGGGTCATTATAATCTCGGGTGACATGGTAAGGTTGGGAGGACGTCCACTTCATGGTAACCTCTGTCAGTTTGGGGAATTGAACCTGTGCTGTTGGCCTTCCTCTGCATCACAAGCCAGTCATCCAGCCAACAGAGTGGGAGAATGCGCAACTGCTATAGACAGAAAAAGCCAAACTCAAAGTAAAGTATAAACTTTGATAAGAAGGGAAAAGGTACAATTCAGATGACGGTCAAGATAATGGCTGAGGAAAATAAAAGCCGCTGGAAATTGTATTTTATAACGAGACAGGTGATTAGATGCTTTCTTTGGTTAAATATAATAAGGTGACACAACCAAAATAACTCGACATATTAATTGTGATTAGATATCGATAACCGTAAATTAAGAGTATATTTTTGATCGGTGTGTGTGAAGCATGCTATGCATCGCCTGAAAGTGAAAAGCTGATGGAGCATATTTTTTGGAGGGTCCATCCCCATTGGAAATGTCTCCCGAACACACGCTTGAAGACAATCGTGGTAACAAGTGCCTGAGTGTCATTTGGTCAGTGACAGGAAACCAGGGAGTGAATGATTGAAAGTTCCTGCAACGTGAAGCTCAGGAGACAGTCAGATCGCCCCCGATCTTATTAAATGGTACAGCACATTTGAAGGGCTGAATGGCCTTATTATGGATTTTAATTCCTAGTGATTAACAAAAAAAACACTCTGTTCCTTTCCCTAATGTTTTACACAAAGAGGCACAGCCATTTTCCTGAAACTAGGAATTATTTGGTATATTATCTGGAACATGCCATCATCAGCATTCTCCAGAGCATTCTACAATCTGTGGGGGTATTACAAAGGTCAGCAACAGAGGGAGCGAGAGAGAGAGAGGGGTGAGGTAGATGCTACATGCAGGAGTGAGAGTGATGGAGCATGAGCCTTGTTCGGTGCTATAACAGAAAAACAGTGAGTGTGAGGGAGCAGAGAGAATACAGTGACCCTTATGCTCACAAAGTGGGGAAGGTTATTGATGCTTGTCGTGTGTTACTGAATATTCTTCAGACCCCAGATACTGCACTGAGCTCGGTGGTGAGCTCAAACCATGCTCGGTGAGTCTGGTGGTGTGGCCCACTCTGGGAAGAGACGTACTAACTCATCCACCAGGACATCCGTGACCCTGTTGACAACCCGTGGTGCAATTGGCCTTAATCTGCCATGCTCTGGGTAAATTGTACAGGGCAGCTCTAAACTGAGGAACGCTCAATCGTGTCCCCATTCTCCTTTTAAAGATGGCAGCAGTGTCAGGGATCATGGAATATCCAGGGTCATACGGGCGATGGTGGATACCTCCAGCCAAGACGGGTGGGAGAATCGGGCTGGCATTGAATGAGAGGGATACCATGGGGTAGGATGGGTAGTTAATGAGGTGAGTTCGATAAGATAGCACCAGGGAACTAGCTCGGCCTCGTGCAGACAATCCCTCTGTCACACTCAATGAAAATCACACAAAGATGAATTATTGTTGGATTCAGCCCAATGAGTTGAAGACTCTGCTGACACCACTCCCAGATACAAAGCTGCAGAAGAAATCCTCATCCAAAACTCTCCATCATCTGAACTCACACCTGTATCCTGTTCACCATCATTCCTGATAATATTGGCATATTTTGCCGGATGGTATTGAAATGTCCATATTTCAGCATTCTGAAACCTGTGATCAGATCCTTCCATGACATTGTTTCTCAATCTCACCTTCTCTGTCTCAACCCAAAACCACATTCCTTTGCAGTCATGCACAGAGACTGGTCATTCAGCCAAAACTAGTCCTTACTAACCAAAATGTCCGTCCACATCCCTGCATTTGGCCCATATCCTTCTCTGCCTTTCCAATTCATGTATTGTTCGAACAAAGTGCAGCGAGATTTTGTGACATGAAGAAAGGTCTCAGGAATGATCTCGCTGAATCTACCATTCATCTCTCCCTGGCAATCAGATTACACAGAAACAATTTGACTGGACCTTATAAGCAAGAAGTGGAAGCAAACGCTGGTGGGAGATGTGTAAGGAAGTAAATACTGCAGGGGAAAAAATTGTGTATGTTATAAACAGGAAATTAGATACACAAGCGTTTGCAGGCAAAACTCAACGGGTCTGGTACTATTTGAATGATGAAAGTCGAAAGTTTGGCCCTCGAATAGCACAGCGGCTCAGGGCACATTCAAGGAGCAGGAAAGTCGATGTTTCGGTCATAAGTAATTCATAAGGAATTCATTTCAGAATTCACTTTTTCCTAATCCTCTGTAGGAAGAGAATGAGTCAACATTTTTAATTTGGGGATTCTTCGTCAGAACAGCTTTTGTTTTCGATCTCCAGTATATGCAGCTCTTTGTTTTATTTTAGATCAGCAATTATCTTGCATGCTGCAGTATTCATGGACAACTTAATCTGGGAAGAAGGGGAAGGGGTGAGGGCAGAACAGCAGGCAATGTGTCAGTCAAAGCTTAAGCCCCTGACATTCAGAATGGGTAACCTGCGGTGGAGGTAAAGGAAGGCTTGTCGGAATCACCTCACTGGAATTTGACATAATTTGAACAGATGTGACGGATTCAGAGAATGTGGGAGGATGCGGTTTCTCTCGCAGCTGGTCATTCAGTGACACAGTAGCTAGCAATACTGCCTTACAGCACTAATAACCTGGGTTCGATTCCATCCTTTGGTGACGCTCTGTGCGGTGTTTGTCGCTTCTTTCTGTGCGTGTGTGAGCTTTCTCTGGGTGTTTGGTTTTCCTCTCACAGTCCAAAAATGTCCAGGTTAGGTTCGGTGACCTCAATGAATTGATCTGCAGTATCCAGCGATGTGCATTTTCGGTCGTTTGTCTATGGGAAATGTAGAGTTAGCGGAGTAACGTTTGGGTTTGTTGATCTGGATGATATCTGGAGGGTCAGTGTGGACGCGGTGGGCCAAATTGCCTGGTTCCACACTGCAGGGCTTCTATAATTTCTATGTAGCTGTCTGTCTTTGAAAAAAATTCCCAGGATACTACCTATAAGTGCTAACACAATGTGTCTTAACAAAATGTTGCACCTCCCATCTGTCTAACATGAACTCCATCAGCCACTCCTCTGCCCTTTAGCCTATCTTATCAGCTTACCCGTTTTACTCTGAGCTAACCATCTTCACTGTCCACTACCTCACCAATTTTGGTGTTATCTGCAAACTCATTAATCATTCCTATTGTATTCACATCCAAATCATTTATATAAAATGACAAAATTCATTGGCTACTTGTGGTACAATGCGGGTCACAGGCCTTCAGTCCAAAGAAAATACAAGTTCACAAACATTTCCTTCATCTATTAACTTCGAGCCAATTACCTCCAACTCTCCCTGTATTCCATGTGATCTCACCACGCTAACCAGCTTACCATGCGGAACCTTTTTGAATGCCTTACTAAAGTCTATATTCTATTTCACAGTTATATTTCTGTGTCTTCATCAATCTTTTTCGTCACTTCAAAATGTTAAATCAAATTAGTGGGACACGATTTCCCACACACAAAGTCATGTTGTCTATCGCCAATCGAAATTTACATTTCCAAACACAAATAAATGCTGTCCCTCAGAATCCCCTCCAACAACTTACCAATCAATGATGTCAGTCCCACTTGTCCACAGTTCTCTGGCTTTTCTTTACCAACTGCTCTTAAACAATGGCACAACCTTACCTGTGACTGCCCATGATACACATATATCAGCCAGAGACTGAACAATTACCTCCCTAGCTTCCCAACAGATCTGGGGTACATCTGCTTAGTTCATGGATCATAAATCAGTGCAGCATAGTACAGGCCCTTAACCTCTTGATGTTGTGCCGGCAGTTTATCCTACTCTAAGGTCAGACTAACCTTCATTGTACTAAAATCCATGTGCCTCGCCAAGAGTCACTTAAAAGGTCAGAGAGGGTTATCCACCTTAATGCATTTTAAAATATCCAGCTCCCCATCTTCTGTAATATGGACAATTTTCAAGATATCACTATTCATTTCCCCAAATTCTCTACCTTCCATATCCTACTCCACAGTAAATACTGATGCAAAATATTTATTTAGTATCTCACTGATCTCCTGTAGTTCCACACATAGGTCACATTGCTGATCGTTAAGGGGTCCTGTTCTCTCCCTAAAAACTCTTTTGTCCTTAATGTATTTGTACAATCACTTTGGAATGTCCCTTACCCTACTTTCAGAAGATATATCATGTCCCCACTTTGTCCTCCTGATGTCCCTCTTGGGTATTAGCCTACATCCCTGGGACTCCACGATGGATTCACGCGATCTCCACTGTCTGTACCTATAATTCTGCTCGCCATTCAGCATTCCCTACACTTACCAGCCTTACTCTGCTCATACACAGGAACACGCTTTCGCTCGACTCATCCCCGGCAAATATCTGAAGCTGAAATAGCCGAAGGCCTCCCAATTTCCCGCCAATAGCTTCTCCAAAGAAGCTTTTCAAAGTGGCAACATAAAACGTTCAAAGTTGGCCTGACTCAACTTAAAACTTTAAAATTTATATTAGGAGTCTTCTTCTCCATAAGTATTCTCCAACTAATAGTTACTGCATAACAGGCTCAAGAAGGAGAATTGCCTCCTCCTGTCCCTCTGTAACAGACTTGAGAGGGACAATCGTCTCCCCTGTCCCTTAGTAACAGAGGCATGGGGACAGAATTACTTCCTCCTGTCCCTGCGCAGCAGTCTCGATGCTCTGAATTATGTCCCAAGGTTATGGAAGAATTTGACAAAAGTGCACATAAAACCAGGAGCAACATTACACAAAGTAAATGGACAATAAATATATACACTGATTTATTGGCTCTGGCAAGTCCCCCACCAGTCACCTTATGCAGCGGGTCTGTTACTTTTTCAATGTCTCCCTTTATAAACAGTATGTAATATAAATAATCCTACAGTGTTCTGGCACTACTCCCACATACATGGAAGAAACAATAAGCATATTGAAAGTTTTATGGTCCATCCCGAAGCAACGCCCGTCCATTCCACCCACATCGAGTAAATGTTCCCTTTTATTGGGATATGAAAAGTGTTGTCAGGAAGGGGCTAGCTGGACTTGTTTGTTCAGTGACTGTGATTAATGTTAGTCGCCATGGTTTGCAATTACACCAGTGGATTGTTTCCAAATTTTAATGTTAAATGGGCTCCATTCAATGTGTTATCCCACAGTATGGTGGGAGCATCACCAACAGAGTTCACAGGAATCAGCAGCTCCAGAGAGACAGGGGGAGAGATCAGAGTCTGAGCACAAGAGTCTGGAATGTTTCAACAATGAATCAGAATCTGAGAACATTAGACTGGAATGTTACAGCAATGGATCACAATCTGCGAACATTAGACTGGAATGTTACAAGAATGGACAGGAGTTTATATTGGGATGTTTGGTTTATTTCCACAGATTATGATCGAAGGTCATTATCTTGGTGGATCAAATATGCACTTTACATGATACAATATTTTTATTATCCAATCCTGGCTTTTGTTAGCGTACCTGGTAAGTCTCACTGTTCAGTCATTAATTCTATAAATCATGTTTAACAGTAATACTGTTCTTTTATTCACTCTACTGTCCATGCCACTGTTATTGTTTCTGCTAAGACTCTGAATACAGATATTCACTTGACAAACCACTACTAAATTGTTAAATCACTCTCTCCCTCCTTGCTTCTGGCAGTGTTACTCAGGGGTTGGTATTTTGACTTGCTCAGTTTCAGCTGTGAACCATGATTCCTTGTATCACTGCACTTGCTATCTAAATCTTGAAAGCATTGAAGTCACTATCTTCTGTTCTGGTTACAAACTGCATTTCCTTCCTCTGACTCGATCTCGTCCCCGGCCAATATCTGACGCTGAAATAGACAATTGACAACAATTCCCAGTAATTGCAAAACACTGGGATAGTCTGCTCAGATCCCCATGCTCGGCAGGTAGTCCTATTTACAGAGCAACATACTAGCATAATCTGCGCTGCTCTCCATGCTGGGTAGTCTACTTGTCCCAGTGTATAGTTTCTGCGTTTGTTCTGTGAGGCAAATTCAGAATTTAGTGGAACAAATCTTTTCAGATGATCTGGCAATGCCATTATTTAATGTTCTCATTCTTGTGACTGGAGCCGCCAAGGTCTCACTGCTCTAGATAGACCCACTCCCTTGTTTCTTGTTTCTCATATTTCAGCAACATGCTCTGTTTCTGTATAAATTGCCCATTTCTAACTTTAATGTGAATATCTCTGTCCATTTCTATCTATCTCTGGCCTTGGGTTTTGGTTGTGTATCAAATACTGGAATTATGAAGTTCAGAAATAATGTGATGGTGTGTGTCAGGCTCTTGTTCACTTCCCGCTGTGTCCCATGTGTTACTCCATGGACGGGGGAGTGTGTGATGGGCTGTTGTTCACTTCTTGGTGTGCCCCTTTAGGTGCTTCATGAAGAGGTGTGTGTGTGCAGGGCAGTTGTTCACTTCCCGGTGTGTCCCACGTCGTCCTCCATGTTGGAGAGCGGTATGTGTATTGGACTGTTGCTGGTGTATCCCATGTGGTGCTCCATGGACAGGGGGTTGTATTTCGGGTTGTTGTTCACTTCCCGGTGTGTCCCAAGTGGTGCTCCATGTTGGACAGGGAGTTTCAGCATCTTTGACTCATGCCTTTAAAACTTGGTCTGTGCCTGTCCACTGAACACCTGTGTTTGTCCCTCAGAGCTGATCGCGTGGTCAGAAACACGAGGAGGACCCTGAAGTATAATTATAAAGGAGTAGATATCTCAATTTTAGTGGAGTGAAGTCTGATTGTCAAGTGTTATTGAAAAGTTAGTGGAGTGGAGCGGCTGTGGATGGTTTGCTGGAGGTTTTGCTGTGAGCAACCTCAGACATTCAGGGAGCCCAGAGAATTTGGTGACCCAACTCTGGATGGAGAATGGGGACTGCAGTCACAGCATCAGGGTCTGTAACATGAACAACAAATGGAGCAGAGGCTGCAGAGCATGGACGCTCTGAATCCACGGACTGTATGTGTGTGGAGAAAGGGATCTGCCAAATCTGTCTGTGTCGTAATGTGAGCACAGGCTCTCACTCTCATCCTTAAACATACACGCACGCACGTGCACACTCACACACACACACACACACACTCCGCATCTCTCGCACAGACACACCTATAAATCTGGGAGGCTAATTTGGGTTTGCAGATTGATATTTGTGGATAGATTGTATTTTGTTCAAAACAACATTCAATTTGTACGCAGTCAATCATTGTGGCATTTTATTGTGTCCCTTGAGGTGCTTCATGAACAGGTGTGTGTTTGTGGGTGCAGGGCAGTTGTTCACTTCCCGGTGTGTTCCACGTCGTGCTCCATGTTGGACAGCGGTGTGTGTATTGGACTGTTGCTGGTGTATCCCATGTGGTGCTCCATAGACAGGGGGTTGTGTTTCGGGTTGTTGTTCACTTCCCGGTGTGTCCCAAATGATGCTCCACGTTGGACAGGGAGTTTCAGCATCTTTGACTCATGCCTTTAAAACCTGGTCTGTGCCTGTCCACTGAACACCTGTGTTTGTCCCTCACAGCTGATCGCGTGGTCAGAAACACGAGGAGGACCCTGAAGTATAATTTCCTACTTTGGAAATAAAACGTTTATGACTCAGGGTAAAACACGTCGGACTCTACACAAGACCTTCCATGGTTTGTGCATGGAAGGTCACATCTTAGCAAATATCATAGAATTCTTTGAGGAATGACAAAGTTGAGAGTGGAGAAAGGGCTGTAGATGTCATATACATGGACTTCAGTAAGGCGTTTAATGACATAGACTGATGGAGAAAACGAAGTCGCAGGGGTCCATGGTGTACTAACTAGGTGGATTAGAGAACTGGCTGGGCAACAGGAGACAGAGAGTAGTAATGGAAGGGAATTTCTCAAAATGGACAACTGTTCTGTGTGCTGTTTCACAGGGATCCGTGCTGGTACCACTGTTTGTTGTGATATATTTACATAATCCGAAGAAAGGTATAGGTGGTCTGATTAGCAAGTTTGCAGATGACACTAAGATTGGTAGAGTAGCAGAAAGTTGAGGGGACTGTCAGAGAACACAGCTGAATGTAGATAGATTGGAGAGTTGGGTGGAGAAATGGCAGATGTGAGGTGATGGAGTTTGGAAGATCCAATTCGCGAAGCAATTATACAGTAACTGGAAAAAGCCCTGGGGAAAATTGATATACAGAGAGATCTGGGTGTTCAGGTCCATTGTTCGCTGAAAGTGGCATGTCGATAGAATGACCAAGAAGGCAGACAGCATACTTTACTTCCTGCATTCCAACAATTTATGAAGTGAAGAACCACAGACCAGTTAACCCGTCACCCACAGGAGGGAATGGGTTGGAATCTATTGCGTACAAGAGTAGGCAGGCCGTATTACAGTTGTCTCGGACTTTGATTCGGCCACATTCAGAATACTGCAGACAGTTCTGGTTGCCACATTACTGAAAGGATCTGGATGCTTTGGAAAGAGGGCAGAGGATTTTCACCAGAATGTTCCCGAGGATGGTGACAACGATCTATAAAGAGAGGTTTGATAGATTAGGATTATTTTCATTAGAAAGACGTAGGTTGAGCGAGGACTTGATTGAGGCTTACAAAATCATGAGTGGTGTAAACAGGGTGGATAGCAAGAAGCTTATTCCCAGAGTGGGGGAGTCAGTTACTAGGGGTCAAGAATTCACGATGAAAGGGGAACAGGTTACTGGGGATATGCTCCAAACGTTCTTTGCACAGAGGGTGATTGGTGCTGGGATGCATTGCCAGCGGAGGTGGTAGAGGCGGGGACGAAAGCGTCATTTAATACGTATCGAGACAAATACGTGAATGGGCAGGGAGCAGCGAGATACAGAACCTTAGAAAATAGGCAACAAGTAAAGATAGAGGCTCTAGATTGACAGTCTTAGCGGTCTGACGGGCCTGTTCCTGGGCTGCGATTTTCTTTGTTATTTGTAAATACTTGCGAAAAGCGTCTGTTCATCCTTGAAAGGAAAATGAAACCAAGATCAAATGTGGCACAGCGAATGTGTGGATATGAGAATTTATTGTAGAGAACAGAAAAATGACAAGGAGACAAAACAGTGACATTGCGTCTGTCTTCAAAGAGGAAGATCCAGAAAATCTCCGAGAAATACCAAGTCACCATTGGACCTTTGTAACTAAAGAGTAAAATCATCATATACAGTTATGAGGTAGTATTTGGAAACAGAACTGGGATGAGGATTGAACAGTCTGACAGACCGGATATAATTCAAACTGAAATTTCAGAGAAAACACCAATACACATGTTGATTACAAAAGGGGCCACTGTATTTCTCTGTATTCACTTCGGAAGGTTCTAAATGCATTCTAATGATTTACGAAGGGAAGAAGTGAGAGAGTGGAGGACTACAGGCCAGTTGGTTGTCATGCACAGTAACTAATCTGTTGTAACCTATTGTAAGGAAGATCTTATTGGATACTTATTGGAAAAGTAATAGCAAATGTCAAGAGAGTTGTTCTGCATTTATGAAAGGGAAGTTATAATTTGCAATTTTTCTCTAGAAGGTATCTCTTTTAGATGTAAACAGTAGTGAATCAGTGAATGTGGTACAGTCAGATATTCAGGAGGAGGTTTAATCAGCACACACAGTAAGTTATCAGAAAACATTAAAGCAAAGTGCATTGGGAGGAACATATGCAAACAGGGGAAGGTAAGCATTAGAGAAACTATTGGAGAACATAAGTGGCTGTAGAAGGTTATTTGTATCATCAATTGTCACAGATGAGGTACCGGAAGATAGGAGACTTGCGAACTTGGTGCGATTATTGACAACACTTAAGAAGGATGGTAAGGAAAAGCTAGTGAGCCTGACTTCAGTGGAGGGCAAGCTGTTGATAAGGATTATGAGGCACAAGGTTTGCATGAATTTTGAAAAGCAAGGACTGATAAGTGATAGGCCACATGGATCGAAGCAGGGAAAGTTGGGTCTCACTAAGTTGACTGAGTATGGTTGAAGAAGTGACTAAGAGGATTCATTGAGTCAGAGGTGTATATTGTTGGTATGGACTTCAGTAAGGCAGTTTCCAACTTCCTGCACGGTAGATTGGTTGACAAGTTTAGTTCATATGGAATACAGGGAGAACTAGCCATATGTATACAGAATTAGCCCGAAGGCAGGAGACAGAAAATGGTGGTGAAGGATTGTTTTTCGAAAAGGAGGGTTGTGACCATTGGTGTGCTGCAACGGTTAGTGCTGGCTCCACTGGTTTTTACTATTCACAGAAATCATTCGGATGTGATCATTGCAGCAATAGTTGCTAAGTTTACAGATGGAAGCCAAAATGATGGTGAAGTGGACAGCAAAGGAGGTTTACCTCAGAGTACAATGGAATCTTGATCAGATGGGCAGATGGGCTGACAATTGGCAGGTGGGTTTTAATCTAGACCAATGGGAGGTGCTGCAGTTTGGAAACGCAAATCAGGGCAGGACATGTACACTTCATGCTAACGTCCTGGGGAGTGTTGCTGAACAAAGAGACCTTGGAATGCAGGTTCATAGTTTCTTGAAAGTAGAGTCGCAGTTAGGTAGTATAGTGAAGAAGGCATTTGGAATGCTTGCCTTTATTGGCCAGTGCTTTGACTATATGAATTGGGTGGTCATGTTGCTGTTGTACAGTACATTACTTTGGCTATTTTTGGTGTACTGCATTCAATTCTCGTCTCCTTCCTTTTGGAAATATATTGTGAAACTTGAAGTCAGTCAGCAAAGATTTACAAGGATGTTGCCAGGATTGGAGTGATAGGGAGAGTGCGAGTAGATTGGGTTCTCACAAACTTTGATGATTGGGTTATTTTATTCCTGTAGCGTGAGGGGCATGTATAGTGTGCATAGCCAAGGTCTTTTTTCCCCAAAACTAGAGGGCATGGATTTCCGATGAGAGGGAAAAGATTTTAAAATGACCTAAGGAGCAACTTTTACCCACAGAGGGTGTTGCATGTGTGGAATGAGCTGCCAGGGGAGGTGGTGGAGGCTTTTACAATTATATCGTCTAAATGATATTGGGATGGGTACATGAAGAGGAAGGGCTTACATCGACATTGGCCAAATGCAATTAGTTTAATTTGGGATATCCCATCAGCATGGACGAGTTAGACTGAAGCTTCTTATTCTGTGCTGTACATCTCCGAGACTCTGACTCTATCTGACCTTGCACCAATATTGTATTAATTCATCATTCCCGGACATGCTAACCTATGTTGCTAGATATGATCGAAATGTCTTCATTTCAGCATTCTGAAACCTGCAAACACATCCTTCCATAACACTGACTCAGAGTCTCTCTCCCTCTGTCTATTTCCCAAATCCCTCCTATTTGTTGGTGTTTAAACTGCTTCCCCACCATCTAGTTTTAATTGTCCAGTTTCAATGTAAACAACTGTCCTATATCTTTTCCTGCCCTTGAATGTTACTCACTCAAGAGCATCAGCTTCCAACACTAAGAAGCTTAGAAAGTGTTCAAAAAAGCATTGCTTGCGTTTTCTTTGACTTCCCAGTGTCCTGCCCTGTGCTCCATGTTGGATAATGGGGTTTTAACAGTTTCGAGGCCCAACTTTGTAACTTGCTCTGTGCGTATTCATTGAACGCCTGTGTTAATCACTCTCTGCTGCTCATGTGCTCAGTAACATGAGGAATCCTCACAACTGTTAGTGATTCAGACCAGGCTTCTCATTTGCCTTTCACTAACATTTGACTTAACTCTCGTTTTTGTACGTTCGTGAAAATGCTGGGGATGGTTTCCTGGAGGCTGTGTTTTCAGCTGCTGTGGAAATTCAGGAAGACCAGAGGCTGTGGTGATCCAAAACTGGATGAAACATGGTGACTGTAGTTACAGCATCTGGATCTGCAACATGACCAACAAATAGAGCAGAGGCTGCAGACAGGGGAATATCTGTAAAATGTAATGAGGGAATTACAATCAGATCAGCCATGGTTTTGAAGAATGTTGGAGCAGGATTGAATGACTCGCTCATGCAACTTATTCAGATGTTTCTTTTAGTTCAATTCCTCTTCTCTCCCAGTGTCCCAGACTGGTGGGTAGTGAGTCACCTCCTCCTGTTTCTGGGGAACATAAATCTGGGCCTCACTCGCCTCCAGATTTCCCTGTGTCCCAGTATCGAGCAGTTGAGTGACTGCCTCCTGTTCCTGTGTCCCAATCTCGAACAATTGAAAGACTGCTTGCTGTTCCTCTGCCCCAGTCTCGAGCAGTTGAGTGACTACCTCCTGTTTCTCCCTGTTCCTGAGCAGCAGATTCAATACTCTTAATGATGTCACAAGGTTAAGAAAGGACTTCATAACTGGGAATTTCAAACTTGGATCAGCATTACACAAAGGTATCTGGAAACGTCTCCACCAAACATTTTGTGCAGCTCGTCTGTTATTTTATTCCTGTCTCCTTTTATAAACAGGGTGAAACAGATACAACAGTGCAGTGTTCTGACAATACTCCCTTATATAGGGAAGACAGATTAAAAAGATTGAAAGATTTATTATCTATACCTCAGTAACTCTCATTCATTCCATCCAAACCTAGTAAATGTTCCCTTTTATTGTGTTATGTAAAATGATGTAAGGAACTGGTTAACAGAACCTATTTGTTTGGTGACTGTGACTAATTTCAGTCTCCATGGATTCTAATTATCCCAGTGGAGAGTTTCAATCTTTTAATGATGAAAGGGTTTCGATTCCATATGTTATCCCATGGTATGGGCGGGAGCATCACCGATAGCACTAACAGGGATCGGCTGCTCCAGAGAGAGGGAGAGATCAGAAACTGAGAACATTAGACTGGACAGTTCCAACAGTGGATCAGAATCTGAGAATGTTATACTGGAATGTTACAACAATGGATCAGAATCTGAGAACAATAGATTGTAAAATTCCAACAATGGACAGGGGTTTATCCTATTATGTTTGGATTTTTTCTACATACTCTTGGTGGCCGTTATCATTCCGGATCAAATATGTACTTCACATTATTCAATGTTTTTATTATCCTATCCTGGCTATTGTTGGTGTCCCTGGTAAGTTTCACTGTCGATTTATCATTTGCATTAACCATGTGCGACTGTATTACTGTTCTTTTCATTTACTCTGTAAGTATTCACGCTCCAAACCACATCAAACAACAGTGAACTTGTTCATTCTTTCTCTCCTTCTTTAGTTCTGGTACTGGGCCTTGTTGGTTGACCTATGCACTTTCTGGTATGAACTAGGATTCATTGCATCACTGCCCTTGCTATTTAAATATTGAAAGCTTGGAGGTCACTGTCTTCTGTTCTGGATGCAAACTCCATTTCCTTCCTCTACTCCATCTCATCCCTGGCCAATAACTGAGGCTGAAACAGACCAGTCACAACTCCGGTGATCCCTTTGGCCACAAGCTGATTACTGACACCATATCCTGACCATTCCTAATTATAACTATTGAGAACTGCAGAATATACTTCACTGGTTCATTCCATCTGCTGTTTGAACCTTCAGCTATGAAACACAGTCTTAATAAAGCCAATAATCTGCTGTTGCTTAACCAAATCTGAGTCGGTATTCCATGGCTTGTATCTAAATGCGACCAAAATCCCATCATTCCTGTACGGATTGCTTTATATTGTTGTTGGGTCTTGCAATGTCTTTACTTTAATATTCACAAGCTTGTCGTCATCTCTGTCTATGACACGGTCCTCAGTCTCCCTCGGTTAATGACAGAAAACCCTGTCAGGTGTTCACATTTAAACTGATTTCCTCTATGTCTATTCTCTCTCAAATAATAATTTTCATATCTACTGCCACCAACACACACAGACACACACACACACACACACACACACACTTACTGCATGCTGTCACTTACTGCATCTTCCCGTGCAAGACATTTCTGTCGTGCCACAAAGACGTGTTGACTGCTCATAATCACACCCTACCTTTCCAAATGCATGTATATCGTCTCTCTCAGAATTATCTCAAGAAACGTACCTTCTAGAGCTGTCAGGTTTACTGGTCTATAGGGCCCAGGTTTTTCTTTGTAACTCTTCTTGAATAAAGGCACAGCATTCGCTGCCCTCCAGCCCTCCAGGACCTAACCCGTTGGCTACCGATGAAACAAAAGTACCAACCACGGCCCCCGCTATTACTTCTCTGTCCTCGTGCAGTGTTCCTGAATATACCTGGTCAGGACCAGGAGATTTATAGAAATACGGCATAGTCTGAAAGATATGTCTACTTATTCCAGGTGAAAACACCAAAGAGTGAGTAAGTGACTTAATGATGACTAACATAACAAATTAAAGAATATATTAATCACAGGAAGTGACTTCAGAAGGCTTCCAGACATTGTTGAATCCTAAGAATTCTCAGAAAATTGATATCCAGAAAAGGAGGGCCATGAAACTGATGAGGAAATCAAAAAGCGACCATGCATGCAAACAAACAGGAACACAAAGACTGCAAAAATCTATGATCTATATTTCTAAAAAAAACATAGTCAAATGTGGAAATTTGCAATTGGGAGAGACGAGTTTATGGTGAATAATAGGGAAATGGCAAAACAAATGCCCAGTTACTATACATCTGTCTTAATGGAGTAAGATCCAGAAAATCACCCAGAAATACGGAGTGATCGTATAGGACTTGTGGAAGTAAAGATATAAAGTCAATTCATATCAGTAACAAGGCAATATTGAACATGCAGCCGGATTGAGCATTGCTAAGCTTGACAAACCAGATGAACTTCATACCAAAATCTTCAGAAATAAATCACAAATAGAAGGATTGATTGCATTGTCGATGACTGTGTTCTATTTTCCTGTACATCCTGCAGAGTCTGGAAGCTGGTGTTGATAAATGCACATTAGTAAACGTGATCCAAGCACTATAGATGAATGGTCGGGATCCAAGCATCTACAAAGGGAAGAAGAGACAGTGTGGAGAACTGCTGACAAATTAACTTAACATTTGTGGGGAAACTGTTGGAATATATTATATAGGATGTGATATTGGATATTTAGACATTAACAGCAAACTTTGAGAGACTCAGTATGCATTTCTGAAAGGGAAATCATACTAGACAAACTTTGGAATTGTTTGAAGTTGATTCTTACAGCATAGATAATGGGAACCCAGTAGAATTGGCATATCTTAGATTATCAGAAGGCTTTCTATAAGAACTCACACAAAATGCAATGTTGTGAAGGGTGAAGTGTATTTGGAGGAATATATGTAAGTGGAAACTTAAAGTTTGGTTGGCCTCCCTTTAAGGGAGTCAGAATATAGATGAAAAGACATGTTGAAGCAGTTTCACAGAGTGTTGGTGAGACTGTGCCTGGAGTATTGAGAACAATTTTGGTGACCAAATCTAAGAAAGAATATACTGACCACAAAGGAAGTGTAATGGACATTATCCAGATAAATCCCTCAGATGGCCAGATTGCGTGATGAAGAAACTCGGCCTGTGTTCTCTAGAGTTTCAACGAATCAGCTGTGGGTCACTGCGAACTTTATAAAACTCATAAAGCAAACGGCAAGTTGGAAATTAACAGAAAATTTATCAGGCTGTCTAATCCATATTCAAGGCAAATAATGACAGGATAAGGGACAAACAATTGAAGACTGCAATAAGGAGGAAATTTTGTGCGTGGAGGGGACTGACGAAAACAGGGGCAACGCAGGACAAAAGAAATAAAGAAAAAAGAATACAAGAATGGACTACTTTCTAAACGGTGAGAAAATTCATAAAGCCAAAGTACAAAGTGATCTGGGAGTGCCATTTGCGGATTCTCTAAAGGTAAACATGCAGTTTGAGTCCGTGATTAAGAAAGCCAATGCAATGTTGTCAATTATCTCAAGAGGGTTGGAATATAAAAGCACCGTTGCACTACTGAGACTGTATAGAGCTCTGGTTAGGCCCCATTTGGAGTACAGTGTCCAGTTATGGTCCCCACACCTCAGGAAGGATATACTGGGACTGGAGCGTGTCCAGCGGAGATTCATACGGATGATCCCTGGAATGGTATGTCTAACATATGAGGAACGGCTGAGGATCCTGGGATTGTATTCATTGGAGTTTAGAAGATTAAGGGGAGATCTGATAGAAACTTACAAGATAATACATGGCTAAGAGAGGGTGGACGCTAGGAAATTGTTTCCGTTAGGCGAGGAGACTAGGACCCGTGGACACAGACTTAGAATTAGAGGGGTTAAATTCAGAACCTAAATGCGGAGACATTTCTTCAGCCAGAGAGTGGTGGGCCTGTGGAATCATTGCCACAGAGTGCAGTGGAGGCTGGGACGCTAAATGTCTTCAAGGCAGAAATTGATAAATTCTTGATGTCACAAGGAATTAAGTGCTACGGGGAGAATGCGGGTAACTGGAGTTGAAATGCCCATCAGCCATGATTGAATGGCGGAGTGGACTCGCTGGGCCGAATGGCCTTACTTCCGCTCCTATGTCTTTTGGTCTTATGGTCTTATGGACA
This sequence comes from Chiloscyllium punctatum, assembly GCF_047496795.1. Lineage (NCBI taxonomy): Eukaryota > Metazoa > Chordata > Chondrichthyes > Orectolobiformes > Hemiscylliidae > Chiloscyllium > Chiloscyllium punctatum. The sequence goes on from NW_027310447.1 coordinate 54,432, forward strand.
AGATTACAGAGAATCCCCAGATAACCTACAAGTGTGTCAAGCAGAACAGAATAACCAGTGAATACAGAGGACTCATTAGTGACTTGCCAAGTTGCATCGAAATCAACTTTAGTAGTAGGAAAAGAGGGGAGTGGTAGATGGCTGTTTGTGTGACTGGAGGCTCCTGTCCAATGCTGTACCAATGGGCATCAGTGCTAGGTCACTTATCATTTGTGATTCGGAGGTGCTCGTGTTGGGTTGCGGTGGACAAATCTAAAAATAGCATAACACCAGACCATAGTCTAACAGATTTATTCCGCAGCACTTGCTTTTGAAACGCTGCTTCTTCATCAACGTGCACAACCACGTGATGTAACTGATGTTGAGAGATTTTTATCCTTAATATTTGTGGTATTCATAGATGATTTAGCTGTGAATATGGACGAGGGGTGGGGTGTGTAATAAATAAGTTTGTATTTGATACAAAAATTGGCCGGGTGGTTGGCAGTGAGGAGGAAGGCCTCATGTTACAGGTAGATACTGATGGAATGGTCAGATGGGTGGAGCAATGGCAGATGGAATGTAACCCTGATAACTATGAGGTGATGCAACTTTGGAAGAAGGAACCAGTCAGGGGAATACTCAATGTATGGCAGCACACTAGAAAGCTCAGAGGGTGCTTCTCCACACATCGCTGAATGTGACTGCACAGGTTATACACAATCTGGGAAAGGCTAGGGGAATGTAAACATAGCCTTTATTAGTCGAGGCATAGATTATAAGAACTATGCGGAACTTTGGTGAAGGCAAGATGGAATACTGTGTGTAGTTCTGGGAACAACATTACAGGAAGGATGTGATTGTAGTGCAGGCAGTGCAGAGATGTTCCTTTGGATGGAGCATATCAGCTATGGAGAGAGGCTGGATAAGCTCAAGTTGTTTAGTTTGGAGGAGAGAAGGCTGCGAGGTCTGTGATTCAGAAGGATAGGATTACGAGGAGCATGGACAGGGTGGATAGACAACAGCTGTTGCTGTTACTCAAAGAGCCACACTTTAAAAGTGAAGGATTTACGGTGTAGTGAAGATTTGAGAATTGTTTTTCAACCAGAGCGTGTTGGGGTCTGGAATGCACTTCTTGAGAGTGGAGTTGTCATGCTAACCTCAAACTATTAGAAATGACACAGTTGTGCACGTCAAATGCTTTAAGATTCACGGCTAAGCTCTTGTGTCAGAAAGTGGGCCGAATGTAGACTGTGCTGTATTTCTGGTAGTACAGATTCTGTGCTTCTGTGATTGTACGGCTGTGGAAGGTCAATCATTGAGTAGCTTAAGGTAGGAATTGATGTGTTTCTGAAGATTATCTTAACAAAGTTGATAAGAGAGAACTTGTAATATTTTCTGGAAATATGTCCATGGCAAAATTAAGAAAAAAAAGTTGCAGATTTCTTACAGTCTGATACCAGCTAATTGAGGACGGGGAAATGGCACAACTATAGAGCAAATATTTTAATTATGCCTTCACAGAAGAAAACAAAACCAAAACGAAAACTTCCTAGCAATACTCGGGAACTTTGGTCTTGTGAGAAAAAGGGAATAGAATGAAAATAACATCTAAACAGTTTAGAGAAAGTATTGGACTGAAATTAATGGACATCTACAAAGTCAACAGAGATTTATGAAATGTGAATCATATTAGAGAAAGTGGCTTTTAGTAAAATTATGTAGGAGGTATCAGTGCCATGCGAGTGGATTATCAGAAAGATTTTTGATAAAGCCCCAAGCCGATTGTGCAAATTTGAATCGTATGGGACTCGGACGAATATATGGTCATAGATTTAGAATGGGAGAGCTGGCAGGAAACAGTGAGTAGGAATAAACAATGTTTTATTTTTAAATGGAAGGCTTGGAGGATATTGCAAGAATCGTCTCTTGGGCTCCAGCTATTCCCAATACACATCATAGCTTTGGGTGAGAGGCGCAAATGCAATATTCCCAAGTCTGCTGACAGCAGTAAACGATGTCAGCCTGTGAGTGGATGAGGAGGATGGAAAGAAGTTCCAAGGTGATTGAGACAAATGGAGTGACTGGGCAAATACGTGGCAGGTGGAGAGTAATGGGGGAGATGAGATGTTGTGTACTTTGATGGGAACATTGGACTGGCAGCCTCTCATTTGAAAAAGGAGTGGTTGAAAAATGTTACACTATAAATTAACTTAAGCCGCATTTTTGTTTATTTCTGCGTAGCCCTCCGAGTTCATGTGTGACAGTGAGTTCTGAAGCCAGAAGTCATTAATGGGAATGGCATTGGCATGCTGACCATTGCAGGTAGGCCCAGCACGTGGGGAACTGACATTTTGAAAGGTATCTGAATCTCGCTGTACACCAATCACTGAAAGCAATATTGCAGGAGCAGAAAGCAGGAGGGAAGATAAATGCTGTATTCACCTTCATTTTGGGGGGATTTGAGTACAGGAGTAAATATATCTTACTGCACCTGTACAAGGTCTTGCTGAGACCCCATCTCGAACATTGTGCAGTCTTGTGTGCAGTTTTGGTCTCTTTTCCAAACAGATGACAAACCTGACATTGAGGGAGAGCAGCAAAGGATGACCAGACTGATCTCTGGGATGGCAGACTTGTTATGGGAGCAGAGTTTGGGGCAACTGGACTTGTATTCAATGGGGTTTAGGAAAATGAGTGGAAATCTCAGTGAAATATATAACACTCTGACAGGGCGAGACAGATTAGAAGCAGGGATGGTAATTCCCCTGGCTGGGACGTCTAAAACAAGGGGCGCCAATATTAGGTACAGACAGGCCACTTTACATTGAGATGAGAATAAATGCCTGCACTCAGAGAGTGGCGAACCAGGGGTACTCTCTCCCAGATCAGGCTGTGGAAATCAAGGGGCTGAGTATAAATAAGTATTTCTGGAAACTAAAGGGATAGGGAGAGAGCAGGAGTCTGGTGTGAAGATAAAAAATCAACTCTCATTCCAGGTTGTTCTACAATAACGCAATAACTGTGTTCCTGTACAACACTGTGTTGTACAAAATCATGCAATATTAATAATGGGGTCTATGGAAAAAAGAGGGTAACTGGCGAACCCCCAAAAATATCAGTAAAAACCAAAAACTAAATTTGATCTAACAAACAGTAGGACTGTTTAAATAAATCTTTAAATTACATGTTGTAATGGAACAGTGCTGTAAATGTAACGCTTTCACACGACAGTCACTCACTGGTGCACCGTACCTTTCACCACAATCTTCACCAGAAAGCACGCGGGGGCTGACTGACCATGTGATGCCGATGCCGAATTCCAATTTTCCCCAAGATTCTCCCCACAGTTTGAAATAAAGTTCTTTCGAAATATAGACTACAATTCCCAGTTTCAGGCTCAGTTTCAAGGCCTGAAGAGCCGATTGCATTCCTGTTTTTGCTGAACACATCGATTGTATCTTTTGTAGACAGAGGGTTTCTGAGGCAGGATTTGCTGGTCAGCTGGTGCCCGACAAGGAATCGCGTCACAGTGAATGCCAGTTCACTTTATAGAAAAAGGTTCATGAATTGCATTGCAGCCGAATTGTATTTAATCAACACGTGTTATCGGTGAACTGCCTGTACATAGAATGGAGGCGCAAAACTGATGGGCTGAATGGACTACAGCAGTTCTCATTTTATGTTTCACAACGTTTAAACATATTAAGGGATATGAATATTGTATGGGGAAAACTGCGTTGAGGAGATGTTCGGCCATTAACTAGAATAGGGAAAGCTCAATGAGTTGTATGACGTATTCCTTTCCTGATACTTCTGTGCAGTGTGTGGGAAAGCTCTATAAATGTTGTCACAAGCTCTCAGCTGTTAGGAAGGAGGTCTCGTCAGGGTCGACAGGATTGTGTTTCCCATTCCCTTTTCTGATAACGAGGCTGGTGTCGGCTGTTCTCTCCGGGTTTATCCTTTAAGACCTCGGAACAGTTCGGTACAATTGAGTGCCTTGCTTGGCCGTTTCAGAGACCATTGAAGAGTTTATCACATGTCTGTGTGTCTGGAGTCACTTTTAGGCCAGACAGGAAAGCACGGGGGATTCACTTCCTGAAAGTACACTGGGGAAGGAGATCGACATCTATAATCGAAAATGAACACAAGATCACTATTACTGACACCAGATAATAGATCTCGATATTTTATTAATTGTTTTTAACTTGCACCAGTTGCCAGAGAATTATCCTGGTCTGGATTAGCAATCCAATGACAATTCCACAACACCAACATCTCCACATGGGGGCCTAGCGGAAACCACACTGAACTGATTATTTTTTGTACTGTGTGACAGCTCTTTCAAAAATAACCCCAACCAATTTGACTGTCGTGATGGGACTGAGGGCGTGGTAATTGGTCTGATTGTAATTATTCCCTTCTTAGGGGATGGGACAGAGTTGAGTAATTACCCAGATTAGGAGAAAGTGAGGACTGCATTTGCTAATTACCCACATTGCCAGGGAGATTTCAGAGTTGGAGCTGGAATGAAACAGCTTCCCCAGGGACACGGTTTTTTTTGTAGCTGAAGTCCTCAGTCCTATTGCAGGAATGTTGTCAGGGCCAAATGCCTTTGTCATATCTACAGTGTCCAGCTGTTGCTTCATATCATGTGCAGTGAATTGAATTGATTAAGACGGGCATCTGTGATTCTGAGGGTATCATAGTGAAGGTGAGGTGGGTAATCGACGCAACACTTCTGGCTGAGGATGGTGCAGATACTGCATCTTTTACATGGATGCACAGGGCTGTTCCATTATTTGGGATGGGGATATTTGTGGAGTCCTCTCCTCCAGTAAGTTGTTTAATGGTCCATCGACTTTTATGCATGGATTTGACAGGACGACAGAGCTCATATCTAATTTGTTAGTCTTGGGATCATCTCTCTCTCTGTATCAGATGTTAGTCCTGCTGTTCGTAGTGTAACCAGTCAAGTGCAGGAGCTTTAATGGGTTGTCATCAGCATTAGGTGCACGTGATTCCGACCCGACCATGTTCACCCACACTCGTCACTGACCCATGGATCGGCTTGATGGAAATGGTAGATGGATGGACTATCCTGGGGGAAAAGTTACAGATTGTCATTGAAATCTACAGCATCAGATGATAACCAAGTTTTAGCTGCAATATCTACAATTCAATTCTACTGAATGCCCCCCAGTTCACACCGAGACCCATTCACCCATCAGCCCTGTTCTCAGTGACCTACTCTAGTTTCTGATGCGGAAATACTTCTATTTTCATATTCTCTTTCTGCTGGAAGTCTTTCCTTGGTGTCACGCTTCCAATTTGTTACATAAACAATATCCATTTAAGGTAATAATCTGAATCTTTTCCTTTCAGTAATGTCATCTTCTGTATTTGAAGTGAACGTGTTTTCCTTCTGTTTTTCTCCCTGACCATGAATCAGAGCTCTGCAGTGTCAGTGATGCCAGCCTTATGCAGTTTCAGAGTCAAGGAACTTGTCACCATGTGTTACTGTTCAGTTCCCAGTGTACAACGCTCCATGTTGGACAGGATGTTTGGGCATCTTTGACAATATGTCGTTGGAAATTGTTCAAAAATAGAAATTGCTGAAGAAATTGCAAAAGATGTTGAAGAATTTTTTGGAGTGAATGCAGAGTTAAACTTTCAGGTCCAGTGAACCTTCTATAAAGGCTTTTTATTTCCAGTATCCATAATTATTTATTTAATTGAAAAATTGTTCGGCGCCTATTCATTTCTGGAGAAACTCAGAAGGTCTGTCAACATCTGCAGAGAAAGAGAAACAGAGTTAGCGTATCCAGTCCAGTGTGACAATTCTTCAAAACTGAATATAATTTCAAAATGGTCGTTTAGTCCCTTGCCAGATGTAGAGGATGGGTTGCAGGGAAAAGAGGGTGTGGCAAAAGAAAAACGGGCTTTTAGCAGTGGTGAAAGGAAAGATTCTGTATAACGGGTCGAATTTAAGGTGTGAATGGGGGAAAGGGGTTCTCCCTATTGAATGTAAGATAAAAAAGACACAACCACACAAAGCTATACGGAGGCCAGGAGGGAGAATGTTGACAATGTGGTGAAAGAGGGTAGATTTAAAAGGGTCAGCGTTTTTACACAGAGGGCGGTGTGGGTTTGGAATGCGCTTCCAGAGGAAGAGTGGGAGATGCAAGGACAGCAACAACATTTAAAACTCATTTGGAAAAACGTATGAATGGGAAACATTAAGAGGCACATGGACCTAATGAAAACAAATGGGACTAGTATATTTTGGAAAACCTGGCAAGCATGGACATTTAGAAACTCTTCACGCAGAGTCATGGTGGTTTTGTGAAACGGAAATGATATTTTGCCCTGTAAAATCATGCAAAATATTTCTGGAGATTCCTGTAAATGTAACAAGTGGACTTGATAAAGGGGATCTGGTGGACACGAGGCTTTCCAGAGATTTTCCACAAGGTATTACAAAACAAAGGTTCTTACACAAAACAGAAGCTCCAGCACGTCGGATACTTTATTAACGTGGGATGATGATTGTTTAACACAGAAATCGGAGAGTCAGGATTAATGGATCTTTATGGTAAAGGTTTAACTGCTGGAGTACCACAAATATCAGTCTGATGGCATCAGTTATTTACAATCTAAGCTGACAGCCTGAAGGAGGGAGTTGAGTGCAACACACATCCGAGTTTGAGGATGACAGTGAGAATCAAAAGTCAGGCTGTTACTTAATGGAGAGGACTTCCAGAAACTGAACAGTACAAAGGCTTTGGAGTCTTCCTGGGTATGAAACATAAAGTCAGCATGATGATGCAGCAAGGAACTAGGATGGTACATTAGGCGGTTTCCTGGGAAGGAAGGGTTGTGTTATTGAGAATCTCTAAGATGGTGAGGCGATAATTCATTGGGGTTTAAATGAATGAGGAGTGATACTGCTGACACCTACAAGACACAGAAGTTTTTGGAGTAGGTAGATGTTGAGAAGTTGTTTCCATTCTTGAGCAAGTGTCGAACTCGATGATATAGATACCGAATATGGAACATCGATTTCAATCTGAGATGCAGAGTAATGTCTTCTCTCCGAAGGTAGTGAATGTCTGGAATTTCCTAACCCAGAGAGGAGTGGAGGGCTACAAGGAGTCGGCAAGAGAGTGGAGTTGAGCCCTGGAGTAGATCAGCCATGTTCTTATTAAATGACAGGATTAGCTTGAGGGGCCGATTGACATACTCCTGTTCCTATTTATTAATTTCACATGTTATGCTTTTGGAAAGTAACGGGTTATTTTGCTGGAAATCGTATTGTACAATGTTGCATTCAGGGAGAGCAGAGGATTTGTTGTTTTAACCCTAGGTGAGGAATGTAGCCGTATTCCCAGCGTATCTCGGTCTGCAACATGACCCACATCTGGAGCAGAAGTTAAATAGAGGGGAAGCCTGGAATCAGGGACTGGGGGGTGGGTGTGGAGGTCACTTCCTGATCCAGTCTGGATTTTCCAAGTACATTTCCAAAACTACACCTAACCATCGGAGTGGCCTCGATCTGCCCCTGTTTAGCATGTCTGAGGGCTGAATGGAACATCAGAACATAGGGCTGAGGGACACAAGTGGGTCATTCGGCACTTTGACACTACTCCACTAATAAATAAGGTCATGGCTCATCTCATTGTGGTCCATGCACCATTCTTTCCATGCACCATTATCCCTGATTCACCTGTTCATGGAAAATCAGACAAAGCCAGCTTAGATATAATTCAAAGATCCAGCCATCCCAAACTTCTGGGTAAGAGAATTCCCACTTGACTGAAGTCCTAGTTTGTGTATTTCTCCTAATTCCTGCTCTGATGGAGGTTGGAGGGTATCACGGTTTCCTTTTCTCGTCCCATTCCCCCAATGCTGACAACAAATTTTAAATGTAACCAGGTTGTTGATATGGCCGATGATAAAGTTCTCAGACTGAGTCGGGTTCAGTGACAGGAACAAGTCAGGAAGATTTATTTAGTCAGCCACAAGTAACTAATATAACTAACGAATGTGCATGGTGGATCTGTGGTTAGCACTGCTACCTCCCATCACCAAGGAGCTGCGTTCAATTCCAACCTCGGGCAACCCTCGATGTGGATTTTGAACATTCTACCCATGTCTGTGTGGGTTTCCTCCCAGTGTTCCAGTTTCCTCCCACTGTCCAAAGGTATCCAGCTTAGAGCGGATTAGCTATGCTAAATTGCCTATAGCGCCCAGGGATGTGTTGGTTAGATAGGTTAGTCATGGGAAATGCAGGGTTGCATGGATAGAGAAGGGGGGCAGGTCCGTGGGGGGTGGGGGAGGATACTGTTACGAGGGTCAATGTGGACCTGATGGACGGAATGTCCTGCTTCCACAATGTCGAGATTCTATAAAAACAAGAAGTTTTACTATACAAACACCCAGTGGGTATCTATCTGATCACTCTCATCTAGGTTTTGTATGTTTCAATAAGATCACCTCTCATTCCAAGAGTAACCTGTTAAAGCCTTCATAATATAAGACCCTCATCCCTGGAATACATGAAGTGAAATATCTATGAACTGCTTCCAATTTAATTATATCCTTCCTCAGGTAAGGAGACAAAAATAATCTCAAACACAGATGAAGTTAATTTTAGTATTCTCAGTGGTGTTAGTATTTGGAAATCCCTTCCCTGCAAAGCATTGGAGGCAGAGATATTGAATATGTTTGAGGCACAGACAGAAGGTTCATAAAGAATAACGGAGTCAAGGATTATCGATGAATAGCAGGAATGTGCAGCATTGGGGAAATGCTGACAGTGGTAAAAAATCACATTGCTCCAGAACATCCAGGAATATAAGGCAAAATGAAATGATAATATCGATAAAATGTTAAGGGGAAATTCAAGATGGTGGCGATCTCGAAGGTCTGCTTTGTCGGGCTCTGCATCACAGCACGGGCAAAGTGCTTCCCTAACCCACTCCATTAAAGCCATTTACTTAAAATGCTTAGTTTTGGAAAGATTTGAGATTTGGCAGTTGTCGTAGTTTTAGTTTGTGTAGTTTTTAAGCTCTATGAGACTTTGTTTATTAATGATCAGTAATTCGAGTTCTTCGTCTCTCGTGTTCAAATGTTGCTACAGTGTGTTCTGTGTAATGATGTGCTTAAATGGTGTACCTGGAGCATTAAGGTGAGCCATTAGCCAGAAAAGAGGAAAAATTTACTTTCTAGTCTTAACAAGAGAGGATGGATGTTGTCCTATTGCAGGAGATGCACCGTGATGACAAGGAACATTTGACTTTCCAGCAGGTCGGGCATGATCGGGTTTATTTCTCCTCTTTTAATATTACGAGTTGGGGAGAAGCCATAATGGATAAAAACAATCTTCCATTTAACCTAGTGGATTGTATTTGATACTCACGGGAGGCTCATAATCCCCAAAGCCTTGAACTATGGTAAATAATACAGTATTTCAAATGTTTATTGCACCCCCTCCCCACCCCCCACCCCCGGCGCACCCTCTTAAAATCCTGGTAGATGCATTTTCCAAATTCAGTTATCTTGCATCGTGGCACATTATTGTAGAAGATTTCAACTGTCTTATGGACCCCACGGTGGACAGAATGTCCTAAAGTGCCCCAATACCCTCGTTATAATGCAAGCAATTAGTGGATATGTGTGCAGAAAGAGAGCTGGTGGATATCTGGAGGCAGATCCACATCACAAGTAAGGATTTTATTTTCTTCTTTAACCGGCATAAATGCCACACGAGGGTTGATATCTTCCCCATTCCTGCAACAATCTTAGATTCCGTGGCATCCTGCACAATTGGGAATATTACCATTTCTGACCATGAAACAGTACACTTATTGATTAATATTAAGGGCAATATAACAGCTTCGAGACACTTGCGAATCAATCTCTTTAGTATTAAGACTAGTTGGTTAATTGAGTATTTAGATTAGAATACTTACAGTGTGGAAACAGGCCCTTTGGCCCAACAAGTCCACACCGACCCGATGAAGAGCAACCCACACAGACCCATTCGCTGACATTTACCCCTTCACCTAACACTACAGGTAGATTAGCATGGCCAATTCACCTGACCTGCACATGTTTGGACTGTGGGAGGAAACCGGAGCACCCGGAGAAAACAGACACAGGGGTAATGTGTAAACTCCACACAAACTGTCACCTAAGGCAGGAATTGAACTGGAGTCTCTGGCGCTGTGAGGCAGCAGTGCTAACCACCGTGCCACCGTGCCACCCACTGCAATGAATTCAGATCTTTCTTAACCATTAATTCAGATTTAACCAGTAAACCATCCATTCGATGGGAAATTGCGAAGGCTTCTGCCTAGGGAATAATTAATCCTGAGTATGTCGCAGAAGGGGGAGCAGGAAAGCTGGTTTGAGGCAGAGCTGAGGCCAGCCAAGAGGGCATACTGTGATAGATCCTCAGTGGCGAAGCTGCAGAGGATCACAATGCTTCAGTCTATAGTGAATTCCTCGCTCACGCAGACAGCCAAGAAGGAACTTACTTTTGCAAAACAAAGGCTGTTTGAACATGGTGATAAGCCGGGCAGGTATTTATTCTATCTTGCCAGGGAAACGAACGCCCCTCTTAAGCCATTACCTCAATTAGGGAAGGTACTGGGATTCTTACCTTCAATTCCAAAAAGATTGATGTCCCCTTTCCGAGATTTTTCACCAAATTATTTCAGCCTGAACATTTTGAGGATAGATGGATTAAGATGGAATCATTTTTCAAGAACCTGGGTCTTCCAGGAGTAACCCCTGAATAAGTGTTGTGGCTTAATGCACCATTGTCAGCACGGGAAGGTGTGAAGCAACTTCAGAATGTAAAGGCGCACGGTCCTGACGGATTTCTGAGTGAATTTTATAAATAATTTATAAACCTATTGTCAGGGCTGATGTTTAACATGTTCTGTCACTCATACAGTCACGACCCCCCCCCCCCCCCCCCTCCATCCTTAATAGAGGGTCATATCTCTCTGATGCTGAAGAAATGAAGACCCCGGAGGATTGTGCTTCTTACACGCCAATCTCACGTTTAAACGTTGGTCTCAAAATCCCGTCTGAAACCCGTGCATGAAGGCTGGAAACTTTGCTCCCTTCCATTACCAAAGAGGACCAAACAGGCTTTATAAAGGGCGGCAGATTTTTCTACAATGTTAAGTGGTTACTCAATATGATCCAAGATTGTCAACATCAATCTGTCCAGGGATTATTGATCTCTTTAGATGAGAGAAGGCATTTGATTGGGTTGAGTGGCCGGATCTCTTCTGTACATTAGAACGGTTTGGTCTACGAAAAGTTGTTATCAAGTGGGTGAGGGTCATTTACCATGATCCTCTGGCTGCAGTTCTCACTAATGGTGTGCCAACCAGTAATATTAATATTTGTCCAGGCAACCGACAAGTTTAACACCTTTCACCATTGTTGTTTACGTTGGGGATTGAGCCACTGGCGGAGGCCATCTGTAGGGATGTCAACATATCTGCCTCAGAGGTGGGATAGAAGTCACGAAAGATTACATTGTATGCAGATGAGGGTGTTGTGTTTTTTGTCAAATCCTGCAATTTCGGTAGGTCATGTGATGCAATGCATTAATTCGCTTGTTGCTTTTCCGGGCGATAAGATTAATTTTACAATGTTGGAGGCCATGCCGATGGGAGATCTTAGGGAAATACCTGATACTGAGGTTAAATCTTGGTTTCCTTTTAAATGGTCACGGGGGTGGTTTCCCTATTTCAGTATATTCATTACATCTGTCTTTGATCATTTATGTAACGTGAACTATGTCGATTTGTTGGACAAAATTTAACAAGACCTTCAAACACGGGAGGAATTTCCAAAATCCTGGCTAGGTCGGATAGCTGTTATTAAAATGAATGTCCTTCCTCATTTCCTACACTCCGTGTGAATGATTTTGTTTATGTTTCCCAGACAGATGAGGCATGTGGGCTGGACTGTGGCACAGTAGTTAGCACTGCTGCCTCATACTGCCAGTGACCCGGTTCACTTCCCACCTCAGGCGACTGGCTGCGTGGAGTTTGCACATTCTCCCCGTGTCTGCGTGGGTTTTCTCTGGGTGCTCCGGTTTCCTCCCACAGTAGAAAAATGTGCAGGTTAGGTGAATTCGCCACGCTAAATTGCCCATAGTGTTAGGTGAAGGGGTAAATGTAGGGGAATGGGTGTGGGTGGGTTGCGCTTCGGCGGGTCGGTGTGGACTTGTTGGGCCGAAGGGCCTGTTTCCACACTGTAAGTAATCTAACCAGCGGTTTTTTTTTGAAAAAAATGGCTGGTTTAGCTCTTTTATTTGGCAAAATAAGCGATTCTTTATCAAGCTAACAAATTTGCAACTGCCCCAAAGATTGTGGGGAGATGATCTCCCCGATTAATAGCAATCAATTAAGTTTTTTTTCAACGTATTTGAGTGCCTGGGCCGCTGTGGTCTTGGCGTCAATATGTCTAGACATTGAACCATCTCAGACAAAGTGAACCCTTTGAGTCTGTCGTTCTTAGATAAATTGACAACGTTTATGGTGTATTGTCAGAAACTAATGATGATCAATACTGTTAAAGCATGAAGGACAATCCGTCAGATTGAGGGCAATACAGCCAAAACCATGTTTCTTAACCCCTATAATTGGTATACCAGGTTGTCAATCAGGGATAATGGATTCCAGGTGTCAACTGTGGGCAGCGAGGGGGATACCTTGCTCGGGTGATTTCGAATTCGTAGAAGCCCTGCAGTGTGGAATCAGGTCCTTGGGCCCAGCAAGTCCACTTCGATCCTCTGAAGAGTGACAAACTCAGACCCATTCCCCTACCATGCTATATTTACCCTGGTTAATGCCCCAATTTACAGATCCTGGAACACTATGAGCGATTTAGCAATGACCAATTCATCTAACCTGCACATCCGCGTGACTGTGGGAGGAAACCGACGCAGACACAGTTGAGAATATACTAACTTCGGACAGCCAGTCACCCAAGGCTGGAACCAAATCCATGACCCTGGTGTTGTGAGTCAGCAGTGCAAACCACTGAGCCACCACGTGTTACTTGAGAGAGAAACAATTATATCATTTGGTCAAATAATTCGTAAGTCTGGGCTACCGAGTAGAGACTCCTTCTGTTTTTATCCAAATTAGAGATTTGATTAAAAAATTACTTTTAACAGACACTTATAGATCCGATATAGAGAAGTGGGTTCTTCCTGCTAAGAATACACTCTCTGTCAGTACCGTTTATCATTATTTGGATAGTGTCCGCTCAGACAAGACTGTGCAGCTTCGTGACGTCTGTGCGAGAGAGTTGGGGTTTAAATCTCTTCGGAGACTTGGGAGGATATTTGTGAAAATGCTCTAAGGATTTTGATCTGAAATAGGACCCATTCCATGCAGTTGAAAATTCTTCACAGGGTCTATCTGACCCCAGATTTTCTCTCAAAATTCAAAGTTGGATTATCTTCAGTGTGTCCTAAATACAGAATGACTAAAGGCACTCTTAGTCATTGCATGTGGTCCTGCTGCAGGCTTCGTATATATTGGAGCACTGCGTTAGTTGTGCGAGAGTGGGTCTTGGGGACCGAATTGGAGATGGACCCGGTTTGTCTTTTCCTGGGCCTGCCCAGAGTATCTTACACAGATGCACATGGGAAAAAAATATATCCTTACTTTCTGGGCTCGGGAAAATATTATTTTGTGTTGTATGTCTGAAAACTCCACGGATCTGTTGGGACTTTGTAAACTCATCATGGAGAATATCCCTTTGGACTTTCACACCAGCATGGTGCAACAAAAAAACAGAGATTAATATAAGTCATAGAGTCATAGAGATGTACAGCATGGAAACAGAACCTTTGGTTCAACCCGTCTATGCCGGCCAGATATCCCAAACCAATCTAAACCCACCTGCCAGCACCCGGCCCATATCCCTCCAAACCCTTCTTATTCATTTACCCATCCAAATGCCTCTTAAATGTTCCACTTGTATCAGCCTCCCTGACATCACCTGGCAGTTCATTCCATACATGTACCATTCTCTGTATGAAATAGTTGCTCTGTAGTTCTCTATTATATCTTTCCCCTCTCACCCTAAATTTATACCCTCTCGTTCTGACGCCCCGACCCCTGGGAAAAGACTTTACCTATTGACCCTATCCATGCCCCTCATAACTTTGTAAAACTCTATGATGTCAGCACTCAGCCTCCGACACTCCAGGAAAAACAGCCCCAGTCTGTTCAGCCTCTCTCTATAGCTCAAATCCTCCAACGCTGGCAACATCCTTGAAATCTTTTCTGAACCCTTTCAAGTTTTACAACATCTTTCCGATAGGAAGGAGACCAGAATTGCACGCACTATTCCAACACTGGCCAAACTAATGTTCTGTACAGCTGCAACATGATCTTACAACTCCTGTACTCTATACGCTGACCAATAAAGGAAACGCCTTCATCACTATCCTGTCTACCAGCAACTCCCCTTTCAAGGAGCTTTGAACCTGCACTCCAAGGTCTCTTTGTTCAGCAACACTCCCTGCGACCTTACCATTAAGTGTAAAAGTCCTTCTAAGATTTTCTTTCCCAAAATGCAGCACCTCGCATTTATCTGAATCAAACTTCATCTGCCACTTCTCAGCCCATTGGCCATTTGGTCAATCAGAGGTGACCCTCTCCGCTCTCCACTACACCTCCAATTTTGGTATCATCTGCAAACTTACTAATTGTACCTCTTATGCTTGCATCCAAATCATTTATGTCAATGACAAAATGTAGTGAATTCTGCACCAATCCTTGTGGCACTGAATGTGTCACAGGCCTCCAGTCTGAAAATCAACCCTTCACCATCAACCTATGTTTTCTACCTTTGAGCCAGTCCTGTATCCAAATGGCTAGTTCTCCATGTATTCCATGAGATCTAACCATGCCATTCAGACTCCCATGGGGAACCTCATCAAAACCCTTACTGTAGTCCATATAGATCACATCTACCCCTCTGCCCTCCTCAATCCTCTTTGTTACTTCCTCAAGAAACTAAATCAAGTTTGTGAGACATGATTTCTCACGCACAAAGCCATGTTGACTATCCCTAATCAGTCCTTGCCTTAACAAATACAAGCACATCCTGGCCCTCACGATTCCCTCCAACAACTTGCCCATCACCAACGTCAGGCTCACTGGTCTATAGTTCCCTGGCTTGTCCTTAACACCCTTCTTATAAAATAGCACAGCGTTAGCGAACCTCCAGTCTTCCAGCACCTCACCTGTGAATATCCATATTACAAATATCTCAGCAAGATGCCCAGCAATCACTTCTCTAGCTTCCCACAGAGTTCTGGGGTCACCTGATCAGGTCCTGGGGATTTATCCACCTTTACCCGCTTCAAGACATCCAGTACTTCCTCGTCTGTAATATCGACATTTTGCAAGGTGTCACCATCTATTTCACTACAATTTATATCTTCCATATCATTTTCCACAGTAAATACTGATGCACAATACTCGTTTCGTATCTCCCCCATACTTCATATGCTAGGAAGAATATTCTGTTGTGTTGGATGTCTGAAAACCCTATTGGGTCTATTGGGTCGTTGTCAGCTCGTCATGGAGAATATCCCTTTGGACGTTCTCATTAGTATGGTGCACCGAAAAGCAGAGATTTATGTAAGATATGGCAACCCTTTCTGGATTACCGCGATGCAGGCTTATTTGCCACTCTAAAAAGGTCTTTTATATAGCCATGACGATATTGTCTAATGAATCACATATTAGGAACTATGAAGGTATGAATGTGTATCAGTAGATGCTCTCGAAGAACGAGAGCTATCACTTTGTTATTATTTATTTATTATTTATTGATTATTTTTGTTTTCTTCTGTCCGTTTTGAGACTTTAACTTATTTTGCTGCTGGGTGGAATTTTGTTCAATTATTTGAGTTGTTTTGTTATTGGTTTAATATAATAATAAAAATATCTTTTTCAGTAAAAAATTTTGCTAAAAATTAAAATGCTCATATGGATAGATTAGAGTCCCAAATAACTCTCATTAGAGAGACCACTCGTGGTGGTTTATGTTGAAAGTCACCACACGGGTGAAAGGGTAAGGTTGAGAGAGGATCCCCTTCATGATAACCTCTGGGGAATTGAACCTGCGCTGGTGGCCTCGCTCGGCATCACAAACCAACCATCCAACCAACTGAGTGGGAGACTGTGTAACTGCTACACACAAAATCAGCCGCAGAAGAAGGGCAAGAGAAATTTTAATGACAAGGAAAAAGGTGTATTTGATACAAAAATGTTCTCTGCTGGAAATTGTATTTTATAATGAGACAAGTGTTTGGAAGCTGTCTTTGGCTGAATGCAATAAGGTGAGACAAGTGAAATAACCAGAATGACTAATTGTGATTGGATATCGATAACCATTAAATAGGTGCATGTTTTTGATTGGTCTGTGGAAAGCTTGCTGACTGTTGCATGAATTTATAAATCAGATGAAATATATTGAAAGGAGAGTCCATCCACATGGGAAATGCCTTCTGAACACGTGCTAGAAGAATCCCGGGGTATGAAGTGTCTGAGAATCGTCTGCTCGGTAACAGGAACCTGGGGGTTGAATGACTGAAAGTTCCTGTAACATGGAGCTGAGAAAACCATCACATCACCCCCAAACGTATTGAATGTTGGAGCATATTTGAAGTACTGAATGGCCTCATGATGTATTTTAATTGCGTGTGATTTGAAAAACGGACATCTCTACTCCATCCTCTTATGTGTTGCACACTGGGGCACAGCCGTTTTCCTGAAACTGGGAATAAGTTGGAACAATACCTGGAACATTCCACAATTGGCATTCCCCAGAATATTCTATAACTATGTGGGGGGCATTAGAAAGGAAAGTGAGAAAGAGAGGGAAGGTGCTGCATGCAGTAGTGAGAGTGGTGGAGCATGAGACTTGTTCGGGGGTCGGTGCTATAACAGATATACAGTGAGTGTGAGGGAGGAGGAGAATACGGTGACCCTTATCCCTCCAGAGTGGGGAAGGTTATTGATGCTTGTCCTGTATTGCTGGACATTTCTTCAGACCGTAGATACTGCACTGAGCTGGGTGGTGAGAGCAGACCATGCTCGGTGGGTCTGGTAGTGTGGCCCCCTCTGGGAAGAGAATGGTCCCCTTTTGTACTTGCCCATCCACCAGGACCTCCATGTTGCTGTCGACAAACCGTGGTGTAATTTCCCCTTCGCTGCCATGCTTGGGGAAAATGTGCAGGGCAGCTCCAAACTGAGAAAGCGCAACCGTGTGCCCATCGGCCTTTTAAAGATGGCACCAGTGTCAGTTATCACAGAATATCCAGGGGCATCCAGCCGATTGTGAGTACCTCCAGTCATGATGGGTGGCAGAATCGGGCTGGCATTGTATGAGAGGGACATTATGGAGTGGGGTGGCTAGTTAATGAGATGAGTTTGGTAAGATAGCACCAGGAAACTAGCTCGGCCTCGTGCAGACAACCCCTCTGTCACACGTAATTTAAATGTCACTGCGACAGTTTTTTGTTAGATTCAGCCCAGTGAGGCGAAGACTCTGCTGTCTACATTCCCAGTTACAAAACTGCAGAACAAATGCTCATCCAAAACTCTCCATCGCCTGAACTCACAGCAATATCCCTTTCACTCATAATTCTTCGAAATACAGACCCGTGTTGCATGATACAATAGAAATGTATTCATTCTGAAACCTGTGAACATACCCCTCCATGACATTTTATCTCAGTCTCCCCCCCGCATCCTATCTCCACCCCAAAACACACTCATTTACAGTCATATTGAACGAGACTGCCAGTATGACTGGTCATTTGGCCTAGCTGGTCCATGGCAACCAAAATGTACATCCAGACTCACCCCATTTCCCTGCCCTTGTTCTGTATCCCTGTAATCCTTTCCTATCTGTGTATTTGTCCAATTGCCTTTTCAATGTTGTTATTGTACCCACCTCAATCACTACCACTGACAGCTCAGTCCATATGCGTACCACACTCTATGTAAAAAAGTTGCCCCTCTGTTTCCTTTTTATATTTTGTATCCTTTCCAAACATTAATGGATGTCCTCTAGTCTTCGATTCACCAAACCTGAGAAAGACGTTTGAAGTATTCACCCCATGCCCGCCTCTCATGATTTTATAAGGGCTACACATCTATAAGAACCCCCTCAGTTTCCAAAGCTGAGAAGAAATAAGTTCTAACCTGTCCAACCTCTGCCTATAACTTAGAGCTTATAGCCCAGGAAACATCTTTGGAAATTTGTCTGCATACTTTCTAGTTCAATAATATCCTTTCTAGAGCAAGATGAACAAAACTGAACACAAAACTCCAACTGCAGTCTTACCAACATCCTGTACAATTGCAGCATAACGTCCCACCTTCTATACTCAATGCGTAGATGAAGGCCAATGTGCCAATAGCCTTCTTCACTGTCCTGTGCATCTGTGACTCAAATTTCAGACAACCGTGCACCTGATCTCCAACGACCTTTTGTTCCACTACACGCCTTAAGGCACTATCATTCGTCGTTAAACTCCTACCTGGATTTGACTTTCCAAAATGCCAGACGTCACACTTATCTAAATTAAACTCCATTTGCTATTTCTCAGCCCACTTCCCCAGCTGATCAAGGTACTGCTGTAATTTCTGATAACGTTCCTCACTGTAAATGATGTCTCCTAATTTAGTGTCATCTGCAAACCTACGAACGTTGCGTTGTGCACTCTGGTCCAAATCATTGATAGAGATAACAAACAGCAATGGGCCCAGGACCGACCACTAAGGCACTCCATTAGTGACAGGCCTCCAGTCTGACAAGCATACGTCCATCATAGCCATTTGTTTCAGAACATTAAGCCAATTGTGTCGCCAATTTGCCAGTTTACATTGGAGACCATGCGATCTAACCTTCTAGAGCGGCCTACTATGTGGAACCTTATCAAAGGCATTACTGAAATCCATATAGACTATGTCCACCATCTTTCCTCATCAACCTTCCAGGTCACTTCCTCAGAAATCTCTATCAAACTTTGTCAGGCATGATCTGCCACGCACAAAGCTATGCTGACTGCTCCAAGTCAAACTCTGTCTTCCCAAATGCATCCATATCTTATATCTCCGAACGTTCTCAAGTGGTTTCCGAAACAGATGTGAAGCTTACTGGTCTATCTTTCCCAGGCTTTTCTTTGCAGCCCTTCTGAATAAGGGCACTACATTTGCTACTGCCCAGTCTTCCGAGACCTTGCCCCTGAACTACCGTCTCTCGCCTTGTGCAGTGCTCTTAGATATATCTGGTTCGGACCAAGAGATTTATCTGAGTTTATGCATTTTAATATGTCCAACAATACCTCTACTGTGATATTGACTGTACCGAGATATCGCAACTAACCTCCCAAATGTCACAGGTCTTCATGTCTTTCTTCATGATAAACACAGAGGGGAAATTATGGGCCTCACCCATCTCTTGAGGTTTTACACATGCATGCCCATTTTGGATTGTAAGGAGTCATATCTCTCTCTAGTTGTTCTTTTTATTTACTATACTGAATTTGGATTCATCTTAATCTGCTCAGCCAAGGCTATCTCATACCCCATTTTAGCCCTGCTGATTTCCTTCTTCAGTAAACTACTGTAACCCCTGTGAACCTCCAGACATTCCGTTGGAACCAGCTGCCTGTACTTGAGTGATGCCTCCTTTCTTTCTGGTCAGAGCCTCAATATTTCTTGTCATCCAGGGTTCTCTCTTCCAACCTCACTTTCCCTTCACCCTCACAGGAACATGCAGACCTTGAACTCGAGCTATCTCACTTTGAAGCCCTCCCACTTGCCCTGGATCCTTTTATCTGGATACACACTACTCCAATCAAGCACTGCAATCCATATCTAAGTTCAACAAAATTCGCCTTGCCCCAGTTTAGAACTTGAATCTGTGGGCCAATTTTCTCCCTACCATAACTATTTTAACATTAATACATCTCTGATCACTTTTCCCAAAATGCTCCCCCACTTTACCTCCGTCACCTATCCTGCCCTGTTTCCCAACAGTAGGTCGAGTTTGTCCCTTCCCGAGTAGGACCCTGTACATGCTGCTTGTGGAAGTTTTACTGAACACACTTAACAAATTACGTTCCACCTAAGTTCTTAACCCTCTGGAAGTCCCAGTCTGTGTTAGGATAATTAAAATCACCTATTATGACAACCCTATTGCTTCTGCAAGTCTCGTTTGTCTTCCTGCATATTTGTTCTTCAAATTCCCATATATTATTTGAAGGCTTATAGTACAACCACTATAACGTTACCAACCCCTCTTATTGTTTGCATCATTTACAAAATCTCGTTGAATATTGTCTCAGTTATTTCATCTTTATATACTAGAGTGATACGCGCCTTAATCAGAACTATTGGTATTTAAATTGTTTCCATTTACATCTCTTCCTCGTAGTGACTTTCACTTTCGCAGCATCCCTTGTCAAGGCACAGTGGAGATAGGGAGCTGTAAATGGATGGGAGCTGCACATCCTGTCAGTTCCAACATTGTTCGCAAGTTTCCCCACACTGAGCTGATAATCTAACAGTGTTACCGAACTATGCAACAATCTGGGTTTATACATGAATGATCCAGTGCGGACTGCACAGCCCCCCCACGCTGGACATTTTGCCCAGGATTATAGATCCAGTATTGGTGTTGGCTGCATAGAGTTTCCCTCTGGATATAGCTGGGTTGCATTCAGCAGTACACTAGCCGGATCTACACAATGATCCATCCTGAATATGTAATGGTTATGTGAGTTAGATTGCGAATGTGAGAGAACTAAAAGCCGGCTATGCCTTTATTTTTGTTTTAATTCTTGTGATTGGACTCTTCAAATCCTGACTCATCCAGTTATACCCGACCCTCTGGATGAGTCATGGTAACTTTTGTTACAGCATCTGGGTCTGCAACATGACCAACAAATGGAGCAGAGGCTGCAGAGAGGGGAAGCTCTGTAAAATGGAATGAGGGAATCACTATCAGATCAGCCGTGGTCTTAGTCAATGGTGGGGCAGGATTGAATGGACCACTGATGCAACTTCTCATATATTTCTCTTTGTTCCAAGCAAACGCCCCTTCTCTCCCAGTGTCCCATACTGGTGGGGAGTGAGTCACCTCCTCCTGTTCCTGCGTAACAGGATCCTGGGGCCACACTAGCCTCCAGATTTCCCTGTGCCCCAGTTCTGAACAGTTGAATAACTGGCTCCTGTTCCTGTGTCCCTGTCTCGAACAGTTGAGTGACTGTCTCCTGTCCCTGTGCCCCAGTTCCAAGCAGTTGAATGACTCCCTCCTGATCCCAAGTTTGTGAAAGTAGATGTCCTCCTTCTGCTCCTGAGTAACAGGCTCCAATAGCTCTGTGTTCACCCGCTGCTCCTGTGGAATGGAGGTGAGGGACTGAATGGACTCTTCACATTCTTTACAGCTTTTCCTTGAATAAAGTCCTTTGTCCTGTTTCTGTAAAGCACCATCAAAATCTGAATGATATTTTTTTTTATTTGATGCTCTGTGATTGAGCAAACAAGCCGATTGGCAAAATTCAGATGCTGAATCGCCTTCACCTGTTCGCGTGTTATACACTGAAGAGTCACTAGACTCTCAGAGATGTCCAGCATGGAAACAGATCGTTCGCTCTGGACATCCATACCGCCAAATATCCTAAATTAATCTCGTCCCCCTTGCCAGCAATTGGCCCATCTCCCTCTAAACACTTCCCATGCATGTATCCATCCAAATGCCTTTTAAATGGTGTAACTGTACCTGCCCCCACCACCTCTTTTGTCTGTTCAATCCATACACACAGCAGTCTCTGTGTGAAAATGTTGTCCCTCATGTCCCTTTTTAAATCATTCTGCTCTCACCTTAAACTTTTGTCTTCTAATTTTGGACTCGTCTATCCTGGGAAGACATTGACTGTTTACCTTATCTATGCCCCTCATGATCTTATAAACCCATTTAAGGATCCCCCCACCCCCAGCCTCAACACTTGAAAATAGCCCCAGCCGATTAAACCTCTTCCTGAAACTCTAACCCTCCAACACCTGCAACATTCCTTTAAATCTCTTCTGAATCCTTTCAAGTTTGACAACATCTTTCTGATAGTAGAGAGACCAGAATTAAAGGCAATATTACAAAAGTGGCCAAACCAATGTCCTGTACAGATTTAACATGTCATGCAAATTCTTCGACTCAAAGCACGCACCAATAAAGGGAAGATCACCAAATGCCTTCTTCACTGCGCTATCTACCTGTGACAGCACTTTCAAGGAAAGGAGAACCTGCACCACGAGGCTAGCTTTGCTGCCTCACAGGGCAGCGACCTGGGTTTAATTCTATCATTGAATGACTGGCTGTGTGGAGTTTGTACATTCTCCCCGTGTCTGAGTGAGTTTCCTCCGGGTGCTATGTTTTACTCCAACTCTATAAAGATATACACATAAGGGTAGATTGGCCATGCTAAATTGCGCACCGTACCCAGGGATGTGTAGAGTAGTCGGATTAGCCATGGGAAATGCAGGCTCAGAGGTATAGGGCAGGTGTTTGTCCAGTGGGATACTGTTTAGAGGGTCGGTGTGGCCTCGATGGGCCGAAAAGCCTGTTTCCTCACTGTAGGGATTCGATAATTTCAATGGAGTTCTCCTTCACTGGCAGCTTTCGACAGGGCACTATCTGTAAGTCTTACCTTGATTTGTCTTGCCAAAATGCAACACCTCATATGTAACTTTAATGTACTCTATCTGCCACTCCTCGGTTCACCTAAAAAAGGTCCCATTATAGTCTGAGAGATCATTCTTCACTGTCGACTACACCACCAAATTTGGAATTATCTAAAAACTTACTGGCAATACTTCATATACTCAAATGTAAATGATTTGTATAAGTGACAAAAGGCAGTGGACCCACTATTGATCTTTGTGAGCAGCGCCACTGGTCACAGGTCTCCAAGTTTAATGAACAAATATCCACTGTCACGCCCTGTCTCCAATATTCAAGAAAATTTCGGATCTAAATGGCGAGGTCTGCCTGGATCCGAGGAAGTCTAACCTTGCTAACCAGTCTACCATGTAGAACATTTTGGTAATCTTACTGAATTCCATAAAGATAACATCCACTCTCCTGCCTTCATCAATCATCTTCATCACTTCCTCAAAAGATTACACCGAGTCAGTGAGACGTCATCTCCAATGTACAAAGCCCTCTTCAGTCCTTGTCTTTTCAAATGCATTTTCATCCTTTCCAACAAAATCCCCTCCAACAATTTAGTCACCATTGACGTCAGGCTCAGCGATCTGTGGTTACCTGTTTTTTTTTCCTTACTTTCTTAAATAATGACACTATGTTACAGCCCTCCAATCTTTTGACACCTCACCTGTGGAAATCAATGATACAAATATATCAGCAAAATGCTGACCAATTTCTTTCCTAGCTTCTCACAAACATTTGGGATACAACTGATCAGGTCCTAGGGATTAGTTCACCTTTATGTGTTTTATAATGTCAAACCCCTCCTTGTAATATAGACACTTTTCAATGTTTCACTGTATATTTATTCATTCTCTCGCTCTTGTAACCTCCTCCTCATTAAATACCGAGGAGAAAGTTTTGTTTCCTATCCCTCCAATCTCGGGTGGTTCCACACATAGGTAGTCTTACTGATCTTTAACGGGCCCTGTTCTCCTCCTAGTTAATCTTTTACCATTAAAGGATTTGTAGAATTTCTTCAATGCCTCGTTAACCCTAGTTCTAACGCCATCTCATGTCCACATTTTTCTGGCCGGAATTCCCTGTTGACTATACACTTATTGCCCTTATACTCCTCTCGGGATTCACTTAATCTCAGCTCTGTTTACCGGACATATGCCCCCTTCCTTACCTTGACCATAACATTAATATATCTAACCATCCAGCACTCCCTGCACCCACCAGCCTTGCCCCTCTCACTAATAGGAACACGTTGGCTCTGGACTCTCTGAAACCACGTTTTGATGGCCTTGCATTTTCCAACCATCCGTTTACCTGTGAATAGGGTATTAAAATCAGAATTCCAATCAGCCTTTCACAGGGATCGCCAAACACTTTCAAAATTGGCCTTGTTCAAAGTTAGAACTTTAATGTTGACAACAGGTATTTCCTGTTCCCCAACTAATTTAAAACTAATATTTATGCGTAACAGACTTGAAAGTTAAATCAACACTTCCTGCCCCTCTATAACGGGCTCGTAAATGCATCGTATCATAATGCATCGTATCATTGCCTTTGCTGTTCTGGTTACAAACTCCACTTCCTTCCACTGTTTCCATCCCATCCCTGGCCAATATCTGCAGTTGAAGCAGACAAGTCACAACTGTGGGAGATCCCTTTAACAATGAGCTGATTCTTGACAACATTCCCTGACATTTCTAACTTGAAATACTCACTACTCCAGAATATATCTAACTGGTTTATTGCATCTGCTGTTTGAACCTTGAGCTATGAAGTACAGGCTTAATGAAGCCAATAATCTGCTGCTGACGCTCCCGGCTTCAAACCTGCCGAAGAAAATCTGATTCGAACTCACACCAAACTCCCATCCATCTGTCATTCATGTGCACGCCGATGAATATTGCTGTTTTGTCTGGCAATGCCTTTATTTTAACATTCTCAAATACTTTACCTCATCTATCCATGAAACTTCCCTCGTTCTCTCTATTGATAAACAAAAAGCCCGCCAGCTGTTCTTATTTAAAATTGTTTTCTCCATGTGCGTTCCTTCTCAAACAATGAGTTTCGCTTTCAACCACGCCTATCGCGCACACTCTCTCAGTCTGATGAACACACAGAGAGAGCAAACCTTCCAATTATAGGCAGTAATCTGATGCGAGTATAGTTAGCATATGTTAGTAAAGTTTTCAATACTCTCCAGATAGTGCAGTTCACTGAGCAACACACTGGCATGGGTGTGTACAGAGAGCTGGGCTGTCATCTTGTCCCAGTTTATGTTTGTTTGTGGTATTCTGTGAAGCAGATTCAGAATTTGATGTAACTAACCATTCAGCTGATCTGACAATGCCTGTATTTAATGTTCTCATTCTTGTAATTTTACGCACGAAGATCTCACTTCTGCAGTTAGTCCCACTGCCCTGTCTTTTACCTCATATTTACACAACATCTTTTCAGTTAATTAACTGCCTGTTTCTGTCTTTAATGGGAATCTCTCTGTCCCTTTGTATCTTTCCCTGGCCTTGGGTTTTGTCTCCCCAGTGAATCGAGTGCTGGCATTGTGAAGCTCAGAAATAATGAAATGGCGTGTGTCAGGCTGTTGTTCACTTCCCGGTGAGTCCCATGTGATGGTTCATGGACAGGTGTGTTTCAGAAGTTATGAGACACATCCTTGTACTTTGGTGTGTACCTGTGGCTGTCCCTTTCAGGTGACCTTGTGATCAGTAACACGAGGAAGACCACTGAGTAAAGGACCAGGCATCTAAATTGCCTGACAATGCTGTCACTTTTTTTTAATAAAAGGTTATTTTCTCCTTATTTTTAGTCAGAGGTCTTAAAGGCCAAACCTCCTACTGAAAACGGCTCAAGTAAAAAATTTCCGGGGATTGTAGGGTTTTTAATAAATAGTAGTAACAATGGCCAGCTCGCATAGACCAGGCTTTCTAGGTTTCTTTTCATTGTAGCAATAAGAATCACCAGGTGCTTGGGGTCCCAGAACGGGTTTAAGTTTTAGTAAATTATCCCTAGCTGCTATTCTCTCTGGAAGATCACTTGATGCTCTTTCCTCCTGGATTGGAGAACTGTATGCAAGAATGCATGTTTGAATGTTCCTTT
>NW_027310448.1:5000-7500 GCF_047496795.1 Chiloscyllium punctatum
TTGTGTCTCTCTCTCTCTCACACACACACACCCTGCCCACGTTGTGTCTCTCTCTCTCTCACACACACACACACACCCTGCCCACGTTGTGTCTCTCTCACACACACACACACACCCTGCCCACGTTGTGTCTCTCTCTCTCTCACACACACACACCCTGCCCACGTTGTGTCTCTCTCTCACTCTCTCTCACACACACACCCTGCCCACGTTGTGTCTCTCTCTCACACACACACACACACACCCTGCCCACGTTGTGTCTCTCTCTCTCTCACACACACACACACACCCTGCCCACGTTGTGTCTCTCTCTCACACACACACACACCCTGCCCACGTTGTGTCTCTCTCTCACACACACACACACACACCCTGCCCACGTTGTGTCTCTCTCTCTCTCACACACACACACCCTGCCCACGTTGTGTCTCTCTCTCTCTCACACACACACACTGCCCACGTTGTGTCTCTCTCTCTCTCTCACACACACTCACACCCTGCCCACGTTGTGTCTCTCTCTCTCACACACACCCTGCCCACGTTGTGTCTCTCTCTCTCACACACGCCCTGCCCACGTTGTGTCTCTCTCTCTCTCACACACACACACCCTGCCCACGTTGTGTCTCTCTCTCACACACACACACACCCTGCCCACGTTGTGTCTCTCTCTCTCTCTCTCACACACACACACACACACCCTGCCCACGTTGTGTCTTCTCTCACACACACACACACCCTGCCCACGTTGTGTCTCTCTCTCTCACACACACACACCCTGCCCACGTTGTGTCTCTCTCTCTCACACACACACACCCTGCCCACGTTGTGTCTCTCTCTCTCTCTCACACACACACACCCTGCCCACGTTGTGTCTCTCTCTCTCTCACACACACACCACCCTGCCCACGTTGTGTCTCTCCTCTCTCTCACACACACACACACCCTGCCCACGTTGTGTCTCTCTCACACACACACACACACCCTGCCCACGTTGTGTCTCTCTCTCTCTCACACACACACACCCTGCCCACGTTGTGTCTCTCTCTCACACACACACACACCCTGCCCACGTTGTGTCTCTCTCTCACACACACACACACCCTGCCCACGTTGTGTCTCTCTCTCACACACACACACCCTGCCCACGTTGTCTCTCTCTCTCACACACACACACACCCTGCCCACGTTGTGTCTCTCTCTCTCACACACACACACACCCTGCCCACGTTGTGTGTCTCTCTCTCACACACACACACACCCTGCCCACGTTGTGTGTCTCTCTCTCTCTCACACACACACCCTGCCCACGTTTTGTCTCTCTCTCTCACACACACACACACACCCTGCCCACATTGTGTCTCTCTCTCACACACACACACACACCCTGCTCACGTTGTGTGTGTCTCTCTCTCTCACACACACACACCCTGCCCACGTTTGTGTCTCTCACACACACACACACACACCCTGCCCACGTTGTGTCTCTCTCTCACACACACACACACCCCTGCCCACGTTGTGTCTCTCTCTCACACACACACCCTGCCCACGTTGTGTCTCTCTCTCACACACACACACACACCCTGCCCACGTTGTGTCTCTCTCACACACACACACACCCTGCCCACGTTGTGTCTCTCTCTCACACACACACACACCCTGCCCACATTGTGTCTCTCTCTCACACACACACACACACCCTGCCCACGTTGTCTCTCTCTCTCACACACACACACCCTGCCCACGTTGTGTCTCTCTCTCTCACACACACACACACACCCTGCCCACGTTGTGTCTCTCTCTCCTCTCACACACACACACACCCTGCCCACGTTGTGTCTCTCTCTCACACACACCCTGCCCACGTCTGTGTCTCTCTCTCACACCACACACACACACCCTGCCCACGTTGTCTCTCTCTCTCACACACACACACCCTGCCCACGTTGTGTCTCTCTCTCTCTCACACACCACCCTGCCCACGTTGTGTCTCTCTCTCTCTCACACACACACACACACACACCCTGCCCACGTTGTGTCTCTCTCTCTCTCACACACACACACCCTGCCCACGTTGTGTCTCTCTCTCACACACACACACACACACCCTGCCCACGTTGTGTCTCTCTCACACACACACACACACCCTGCCCACGTTGTGTCTCTCTCTCACACACACACACACACCCTGCCCACGTTGTGTCTCTCTCTCACACACACACACACCCTGCCCACGTTGTGTCTCTCTCTCTCTCTCACCACACACACCCTGCCCACGTTGTGTCTCTCTCTCTCACACACACACACACACCCAGCCCACGTTGTGTCTCTCTCTCTCACACACACACACACACCCTGCCCACGTTGTGTCTCTCTCACACACACACACACCCTGCCCACGTCGTGTCTCTCTCTCTCACACACACACACACCCTGCCCACGTTGTGTCTCTCTCTCACACACACACACACACCCTGCCCACGTTGTGTCTCTCTCTCAC
>NW_027310448.1:22500-27500 GCF_047496795.1 Chiloscyllium punctatum
CACACACACACACCCTGCCCACGTTGTGTCTCTCTCTCTCTCACACACACACACCCTGCCCACGTTGTGTCTCTCTCTCTCTCACACACACACACCCTGCCCACGTTGTGTCTCTCTCTCTCACACACACACACCCTGCCCACGTTGTGTCTCTCTCTCTCACACACACAAACACACACCCTGCCCACGTTGTGTCTCTCTCTCTCACACACACACACACACCCTGCCCACGTTGTGTATATCTCTCTCACACACACACACACACACACCCTGCCCACGTTGTGTCTCTCTCTCTCACACACACACACACCCTGCCCACGTTGTGTCTCTCTCTCTCTCACACACACCCTGCCCACGTTGTGTCTCTCTCTCTCTCACACACACACACCCTGCCCACGTTGTGTCTCTCTCTCTCTCACACACACACCCTGCCCACGTTGTGTCTCTCTCTCTCACACACACACACACACACACACCCTGCCCACGTTGTGTCTCTCTCTCTCACACACACACACCCTGCCCACGTTGTGTCTCTCTCTCACACACACACACCCTGCCCACGTTGTGTCTCTCTCTCTCTCACACACACACACCCTGCCCACGTTGTGTCTCTCTCACACACACACACACACTCACACACCCTGCCCACGTTGTGTCTCTCTCTCTCACACACACACACCCTGCCCACGTTGTGTCTCTCTCTCTCACACACACACACCCTGCCCACGTTGTGTCTCTCTCTCACACTCACACACCCTGCCCACGTTGTGTCTCTCTCACACACACACACACACCCTGCCCACGTTGTCTCTCTCTCACACACACACACACCCTGCCCACGTTGTGCCTCTCTCTCTCTCACACACACACACACCCTGCCCACGTTGTGTCTCTCTCTCTCTCTCACACACACACACACCCTGCCCACGTTGTGTCTCTCTCTCACACACACACACACCCTGCCCACGTTGTGTCTCTCTCTCTCACACACACACCCGGCCCACGTTGTGTCTCTCTCTCTCACACACACACACCCTGCCCACGTTGTGTCTCTCTCTCTCACACACACACACATCCTGCCCACGTTGTGTCTCTCTCTCACACACACACCCTGCCCACGTTGTGTCTCTCTCTCTCACACACACACACACACCCTGCCCACGTTGTGTCTCTCACACACACACACCCTGCCCACGTTGTGTCTCTCTCACACACACACCCTGCCCACGTTGTGTCCCTCTCTCACACACACACACACCCTGCCCACGTTGTGTCTCTCTCTCACACACACACACACACGCCCTGTCCACGTTGTGTCTCTCTCTCACACACACACACACACACACACCCTGCCCACGTTGTGTCTCTCTCTCTCTCTCACACACACACACCCTGCCCACGTTGTGTCTCTCTCTCTCTCTCTCACACACACACACACCCTGCCCACGTTGTGTCTCTCTCTCTCTCTCTCACACACACACACACCCTGCCCACGTTGTGTCTCTCTCTCTCTCTCTCACACACACACACACACACACACCCTGCCCACGTTGTGTCTCTCTCTCTCTCTCACACACACACACCCTGCCCACGTTGTGTCTCTCTCTCTCTCACACACACACACCCTGCCCACGTTGTGTCTCTCTCTCTCTCACACACCCTGCCCACGTTGTGTCTCTCTCACACACACACCCTGCCCACGTTGTGTCTCTCTCTCTCTCTCACACACACACACACACTGCCCACGTTGTGTCTCTCTCACACACACACACACACACTGCCCACGTTGTGTGTCTCTCTCTCTCTCTCACACACACACACACCCTGCCCACGTTGTGTCTCTCTCTCTCTCACACACACACATCCTGCACACGTTGTCTCTCTCTCTCACACACACACACACACACACACACACCCTGCCCACATTGTGTCTCTCTCACACACACACAACCTGCCCACGTTGTGTCTCTCACACACACACACACACACACCCTGCCCACGTTGTGTCTCTCTCTCTCACACACACACACCCTGCCCACGTTGTGTCTCTCTCTCTCACACACACACAACCTGCCCACGTTGTGTCTCTCACACACACACACACACACCCTGCCCACGTTGTGTCTCTCTCTCACACACACACACCCTGCCCACGTTGTGTCTCTCTCTCTCTCACACACACACACACACCCTGCCCACGTTGTGTCTCTCTCTCTCTCACACACACACACCCTGCCCACGTTGTGTCTCTCCCTCACACACACACACACACACCCTGCCCACGTTGTGTCTCTCTCTCACACACACACACACACCCTGCCCACGTTGTGTCTCTCTCTCTCTCTCACACACACACACCCTGCCCACGTTGTGTCTCTCTCTCACACACACACACACCCTGCACACGTTGTGTCTCTCTCTCTCTCTCACACACACACACCCTGCCCACGTTGTGTCTCTCTCTCTCACACACACACCCTGCCCACGTTGTGTCTCTCTCTCTCTCTCACACACACACACCCTGCCCACGTTGTGTCTCTCTCTCTCTCACACACACACACCCTGCCCACGTTGTGTCTCTCTCTCTCTCACACACACACACCCTGCCCACGTTGTGTCTCTCTCTCTCTCACACACACACACACACACACCCTGCCCACGTTGTGTCTCTCTCTCTCTCTCACACACACACACACACACACCCTGCCCACGTTGTGTCTCTCTCTCTCACACACACACACACCCTGCCCACGTTGTGTCTCTCTCACACACACACACACCCTGCCCACGTTGTCTCTCTCTCTCACACACACACACACAGCCTGCCCACGTTGTGTCTCTCTCACACACACACACCCTGCCCACGTTGTGTCTCTCTCTCACACACACACACACCCTGCCCACGTTGTGTCTCTCTCTCTCACACACACCCTGCCCACGTTGTGTCTCTCTCTCACACACACACACACACACACACACACACCCTGCCCACGTTGTGTGTCTCTCTCTCACACACACACACACCCTGCCCACGTTGTGTCTCTCTCTCTCTCACACACACACACACACACACCCTGCCCACGTTGTGTCTCTCTCTCTCACACACACCCTGCCCACGTTGTGTCTCTCTCTCTCTCACACACACACCCTGCCCACATTGTGTGTCTCTCTCTCACACACACACACACCCTGCCCACGTTGTGTCTCTCTCACACACACACACACACCCTGCCCACGTTGTGTCTCTCTCTCTCACACACACACACCCTGCCCACGTTGTGTGTCTCTCTCTCACACACACACCCTGCCCACGTTGTGTCTCTCTCTCTCTCACACACACACACACCCTGCCCACGTTGTGTCTCTCTCTCTCACACACACACACCCTGCCCACGTTGTGTCTCTCTCTCTCACACACACACACCCTGCCCACGTTGTGTGTCTCTCTCTCACACACACACACACCCTGCCCACGTTGTGTCTCTCTCACACACACACACCCTGCCCACGTTGTGTCTCTCTCTCTCTCACACACACACACACACCCTGCCCACGTTGTGTCTCTCACACACACACACACACCCTGCCCACGTTGTGTCTCTCTCTCACACACACACACACACCCTGCCCACGTTGTGTCTCTCTCTCTCTCACACACACACACACACCCTGCCCACGTTGTGTCTCTCTCTCTCACACACACACACCCTGCCCACGTTGTGTCTCTCTCTCTCACACACACACACCCTGCCCACGTTGTGTCTCTCTCCCTCACACACACACACCCTGAACACGTTGTGTCTCTCTCTCTCACACACACACACCCTGCCCACGTTGTGTGTCTCTCTCTCTCACACACACACACACACACACACACACACACACCCTGCCCACGTTGTGTCTCTCACACACACACACCCTGCCCACGTGGTGTCTCTCTCACACACACACACCCTGCCCACGTTGTGTCTCTCTCTCTCACACACACACACACACACCCTGCCCACGTTGTGTCTCTCTCTCTCTCACACACACCCTGCCCACGTTGTGTCTCTCTCACACACACACACACACACCCTGCCCACGTTGTGTGTCTCTCTCTCTCACACACACACACACACCCTGCCCACGTTGTCTCTCTCTCTCACACACACACACCCTGCCCACGTTGTGTCTCTCTCTCTCACACACACACACACACCCTGCCCACGTTGTGTCTCTCTCTCTCTCTCTCACACACACACACCCTGCCCACGTTGTGTCTCTCTCTCACACACACACACACCCTGCACACGTTGTGTCTCTCTCTCTCTCTCACACACACACACCCTGCCCACGTTGTGTCTCTCTCTCTCACACACACACCCTGCCCACGTTGTGTCTCTCTCTCTCTCTCACACACACACACCCTTCCCACGTTGTGTCTCTCTCTCTCTCACACACACACACCCTGCCCACGTTGTGTCTCTCTCTCACACACACACACACCCTGCACACGTTGTGTCTCTCTCTCTCTCTCACACACACACACCCTGCCCACGTTGTGTCTCTCTCTCTCTCACACACACACACCCTGCCCACGTTGTGTCTATCTCTCACACACACACACACCCTGCACACGTTGTGTCTCTCTCTCTCTCTCACACACACACACACCCTGCCCACGTTGTGTCTCTCTCTCTCACACACACACCCTGCCCACGTTGTGTCTCTCTCTCTCTCTCACACACACACACCCTGCCCACGTTGTGTCTCTCTCTCTCTCACACACACACACCCTGCCCACGTTGTGTCTCCCTCACACACACACACCCTGCCCACGTTGCGTCTCTCTCACACACACACACCCTGCCCACGTTGCGTCTCTCTCACACACACACACCCTGCCCACGTTGCGTCTCTCTCACACACACACACCCTGCCCACGTTGTGTCTCTCTCACACACACACACACACCCTGCCCACGTTGTGTCTCTCTCACACACACACACACACCCTGC
>NW_027310448.1:32500-40000 GCF_047496795.1 Chiloscyllium punctatum
CACACACCCTGCCCACGTTGTGTCTCTCCCTCTCACACACACCCTGCCCACGTTGTGTGTCTCTCTCACACACACACACACACCCTGCCCACGTTGTGTCTCTCCCTCTCACACACACCCTGCCCACGTTGTGTCTCTCTCTCTCTCACACACACACACACCCTGCCCACGTTGTCTCTCTCTCTCACACACACACACACCCTCCCCACGTTGTGTCTCTCACACACACACACATACCCTGCCCACGTTGTGTCTCTCTCTCTCACACACACACACACACCCTGCACACGTTGTGTCTCTCTCTCACACACACACACACACACACTCTCCCCACGTTGTGTGTCTCTCTCTCTCACACACACACACACCCTGCCCACGTTGTGTCTCTCTCTCTCACACACACACACACCCTGCCCACGTTGTGTCTCTCTCTCTCACACACACACACATACACCCTGCCCACGTTGTGTCTCTCTCTCTCTCACACACACACACCCTGCCCACGTTGTGTCTCTCTCACACACACACACACCCTGCCCACGTTGTGTGTCTCTCTCTCTCACACACACACACACACACCCTGCCCACTTTGTGTCTCTCTCTCACACACACACACCCTGCCCACGTTGTGTCTCTGTCACACACACACACACACACCCTGCCCACGTTGTGTCTCTCTCACACACACACACACCCTGCCCACGTTGTGTGTCTCTCTCTCACACACACACACCCTGCCCACGTTGTGTCTCTCTCTCTCACACACACACACCCTGCCCACGTTGTGTCTCTCTCTCACACACACACACACACCCTGCCCACGTTGTGTCTCTCTCTCACACACACACACACCCTGCCCACGTTGTGTCTCTCTCTCACACACACACACACCCTGCCCACGTTGCGTCTCTCTCACACACACACACCCTGCCCACGTTGTGTCTCTCTCTCACACACACACACACCCTGCCCACGTTGTGTCTCTCTCTCACACACACACACACCCTGCCCACGTTGTGTCTCTCTCTCACACACACACTGCCCACGTTGCGTCTCTCTCACAAACACACACCCTGCCCACGTTGTGTCTCTCGCTCTCTCTCACACACACACACCCTGCCCACGTTGCGTCTCTCTCACACACACACACCCTGCCCACGTTGTGTCTCTCTCTCACACACACACACACCCTGCCCACGTTGTGTCTCTCTCTCACACACACACACACCCTGCCCACGTTGTGTCTCTCTCTCTCACACACACACACCCTGCCCACGTTGTGTCTCTGTCACACACACACACACACACCCTGCCCACGTTGTGTCTCTCTCACACACACACACACCCTGCCCACGTTGTGTGTCTCTCTCTCACACACACACACCCCTGCCCACGTTGTGTCTCTCTCTCTCACACACACACACCCTGCCCACGTTGTGTCTCTCTCTCACACACACACACACACCCTGCCCACGTTGTGTCTCTCTCTCACACACACACACACCCTGCCCACGTTGTGTCTCTCTCTCACACACACACACACCCTGCCCACGTTGCGTCTCTCTCACACACACACACCCTGCCCACGTTGTGTCTCTCTCTCACACACACACACACCCTGCCCACGTTGTGTCTCTCTCTCACACACACACACACCCTGCCCACGTTGTGTCTCTCTCTCACACACACACTGCCCACGTTGCGTCTCTCTCACACACACACACCCTGCCCACGTTGTGTCTCTCGCTCTCTCTCACACACACACACCCTGCCCACGTTGCGTCTCTCTCACACACACACACCCTGCCCACGTTGTGTCTCTCTCTCACACACACACACACCCTGCCCACGTTGTGTCTCTCTCTCACACACACACACACCCTGCCCACGTTGTGTCTCTCTCTCTCTCACACACACACACACACACACCCTGCCCACGTTGTGTCTCTCTCTCACACACACACACACCCTGCCCACGTTGTGTCTCTCACACACACACACACACCCTGCCCACGTTGTGTCTCTCACACACACACACCCTGCCCACGTTGTGCCTCTCTCTCTCTCACACACACACACACCCTGCCCACGTTGTGTCTCTCTCTCTCTCACACACACACACACCCTGCCCACGTTGTGTCTCTCTCTCACACACACACACACCCTGCCCACGATGTGTCTCTCTCTCTCTCTCTCACACACACACACACCCTGCCCACGTTATGTCTCTCTCTCTCTCTCTCACACACACACACCCTGCCCACGTTGTGTCTCTCTCTCACACACACACACCCTGCCCACGTTGTGTGTCTCTCTCTCTCACACACACACACACCCTGCCCACGTTGTGTCTCTCTCTCTCTCTCTCACACACACACACCCTGCCCACGTTGTGTCTCTCTCTCACACACACACCCTGCCCACGTTGTGTCTCTCTCTCACACACACACACCCTGCCCACGTTGTCTCTCTCTCTCACACACACACACCCTGCCCACGTTGTCTCTCTCTCTCTCTCTCACACACACACACCCTGCCCACGTTGTGTCTCTCTCTCACACACACACACCCTGCCCACGTTGTGTCTCTCTCTCACACACACACACCCTGCCCACGTTGTGTCGCTCTCTCTCTCTCACACACACCCTGCCCACGTTGTGTCTCTCTCTCTCACACACACACCCTGCCCACGTTGTGTCTCTCTCTCTCACACACACACCCTGCCCACGTTGTGTCTCTCTCTCACACACACACACCCTGCCCACGTTGTGTCTCTCACACACACACACACACACACCCTGCCCACGTTGTGTCGCTCTCTCTCTCACACACACACCCTGCCCACGTTGTGTCTCTCTCACACACACACACACACCCTACCCACGTTGTGTCTCTCTCACACACACACCCTGCCCACGTTGTGTCTCTCTCTCTCACACACACACACACACCCTGCCCACGTTGTGTCTCTCTCTCACACACACACACCCTGCCCACGTTGTGTCTCTCTCACACACACACACACCCTGCCCACGTTGTGTCTCTCTCTCACACACACACACCCTGCCCACGTTGTGTCTCTCTCTCACACACACACACACCCTGCCCACGTTGTGTCTCTCTCTCTCACACACACACACACACACCCTGCCCACGTTGTGTCTCTCTCTCACACACACACACACACACACACACCCTGCCCACGTTGTGTCTCTCTCTCACACACACACACACCCTGCCCACGTTGTGTCTCTCTCTCACACACACACACACCCTGCCCACGTTGCGTCTCTCTCACACACACACACCCTGCCCACGTTGTGTCTCTCTCACACACACACACACACCCTGCCCACGTTGTGTCTCTCGCTCTCTCTCACACACACACACACACCCTGCCCACGTTGTGTCTCTCTCACTCTCACACACACCCTGCCCACGTTGTGTCTCTCTCTCACACACACACACACACACCCCCTGCCCACGTTGTGTCTCTCTCTCACACACACACACACCCTGCCCACGTTGTGTCTCTCACACACACACACACCCTGCCCACGTTGTGTCTCTCACACACACACACACCCTGCCCACGTTGTGTGTCTCTCTCTCACACACACACACACCCTGCCCACGATGTGTCTCTCTCTCTCTCTCTCACACACACACACACCCTGCCCACGTTGTGTCTCTCTCTCTCTCTCTCACACACACACACCCTGCCCACGTTGTGTCTCTCTCTCTCTCTCACACACACACCCTGCCCACGTTGTGTCTCTCTCTCACACACGCACACCCTGCCCACGTTGTCTCTCTCTCTCTCTCTCACACACACACACCCTGCCCACGTTGTGTCTCTCTCTCACAAACACACACCCTGCCCACGTTGTGTGTCTCTCTCTCTCTCACACACACACACCCTGCCCACGTTGTGTCTCTCTCACACACACACACACCCTGCCCACGTTGTGTCTCTCTCTCTCTCTCACACACACACCCTGCCCACGTTGTGTCTCTCTCTCACACACACACACCCTGCCCACGTTGTGTCTCTCTCACACACACACACACCCTGCCCACGTTGTGTCTCTCTCTCTCTCTCACACACACACCCTGCCCACGTTGTGTCTCTCTCTCTCTCTCACACACACACCCTGCCCACGTTGTGTCTCTCACACACACACACACACACCCTGCCCACGTTGTGTCCCTCTCTCTCTCACACACACACCCTGCCCACGTTGTGTCGCTCTCTCTCTCTCTCACACACCCTGCCCACGTTGTGTCGCTCTCTCTCTCTCACACACACCCTGCCCACGTTGTGTCTCTCTCTCACACACACACACCCTGCCCACGTTGTGTCTCTCTCTCACACACACACACACCCTGCCCACGTTGTGTCTCTCTCTCACACACACACACACCCTGCCCACGTTGTGTCTCTCTCTCACACACACACACCATGCCCACGTTGTGTCTCTCTCTCACACACACACACCCTGCCCACGTTGTGTCTCTCTCTCACACACACACACACACCCTGCCCACGTTGTGTGTCTCTCTCACACACACACACCCTGCCCACGTTGTGTCTCTCTCTCACACACACACACACACCCTGCCCACGTTGTGTCTCTCTCTCACACACACACACACACCCTGCCCACGTTGTGTCTCTCTCTCACACACACACACACACCCTGCCCACGTTGTGTCTCTCTCTCACACACACACCCTGCCCACGTTGTGTCTCTCTCTCTCACACACACACACACACACCCTGCCCACGTTGTGTCTCTCTCTCAAACACACACACACCCTGCCCAAGTTGTGTCTCTCTCTCACACACACACACACACACACCCTGCCCACGTTGTGTCTCTCTCTCACACACACACACACCCTGCCCACGTTGTGTCTCTCTCTCACACACACACACACCCTGCCCACGTTGTGTCTCTCTCTCTCTCACACACACGCACACACCCTGCCCACGTTGTGTCTCTCTCTCACACACACACACACACCCTGCCCACGTTGTGTGTCTCTCTCACACACACACACCCTGCCCACGTTGTGTGTCTCTCTCACACACACACATCCTGCCCACGTTGTGTCTCTCTCTCTCTCACACACACACACACACACCCTGCCCACGTTGTGTGTCTCTCTCACACACACACACCCTGCCCACATTGTGTGTGTCTCTCTCTCACACACACACACACCCTGCCCACGTTGTGTGTCTCTCTCTCTCACACACACACACACCCTGCCCACGTTGTGTCTCTCTCTCTCACACACACACACACACCCTGCCCACGTTGTGTCTCTCTCTCTCACACACACACACACCCTGCCCACGTTGTGTGTCTCTCTCACACACACACACACCCTGCCCACGTTGTGTGTCTCTCTCTCTCACACACACACACACCCTGCCCACGTTGTGTCTCTCTCACACACACACACACACCCTGCCCACGTTGTGTCTCTCTCACACACACACACCCTGCCCACGTTGTGTGTGTCTCTCTCACACACACACACACCCTGCCCACGTTGTGTCTCTCTCTCTCTCTCTCACACACACACACCCTGCCCACGTTGTGTGTGTGTCTCTCTCACACACACACACACCCTGCCCACGTTGTGTGTCTCTCTCTCTCACACACACACACACACCCTGCCCACGTTGTGTCTCTCTCTCACACACACACACACCCTGCCCACGTTGTGTCTCTCTCACACACACACACACCCTGCCCACGTTGTGTCTCTCTCTCACACACACACACACACACCCCCTGCCCACGTTGTGTGTCTCTCTCTCTCTCACACACACACACACCCCCTGCCCACGTTGTGTCTCTCTCACTCACACACACACACCCTGCCCACGTTGTGTCTCTCTCTCTCACACACACACACACCCTGCCCACGTTGTGTCTCACTCTCTCACACACACACACACCCTGCCCACGTTGTGTGTCTCTCTCACACACACACACACACCCTGCCCACGTTGTGTCTCTCCCTCTCACACACACCCTGCCCACGTTGTGTGTCTCTCTCTCTCACACACACACACCCTGCCCACGTTGTGTCTCTCTCACACACACACACACCCTGCCCACGTTGTGTCTCTCTCTCACACACACACACACACACCCCCTGCCCACGTTGTGTGTCTCTCTCTCTCTCACACACACACACACACCCCCTGCCCACGTTGTGTCTCTCTCACTCACACACACACACCCTGCCCACGTTGTGTCTCTCTCTCTCACACACACACACACCCTGCCCACGTTGTGTCTCACTCTCTCACACACACACACACCCTGCCCACGTTGTGTGTCTCTCTCACACACACACACACACCCTGCCCACGTTGTGTCTCTCCCTCTCACACACACCCTGCCCACGTTGTGTGTCTCTCTCTCTCACACACACACACCCTGCCCACGTTGTCTCTCTCTCTCACACACACACACACACCCTGCCCACGTTGTGTCTCTCTCTCTCTCACACACACCCTGCCCACGTTGTGTCTCTCTCTCTCTCTCTCTCACACACACACACACCCTGCCCACGTTGTGTCTCTC
Source organism: Chiloscyllium punctatum (assembly GCF_047496795.1). NCBI lineage: Eukaryota > Metazoa > Chordata > Chondrichthyes > Orectolobiformes > Hemiscylliidae > Chiloscyllium > Chiloscyllium punctatum. The sequence continues at coordinate 39,109 of NW_027310448.1, forward strand.
TCTCTCACACACACCCTGCCCACGTTGTGTCTCTCACACACACACACATACCCTGCCCACGTTGTGTCTCTCTCTCTCTCACACACACACACCCTGCCCACGTTGTCTCTCTCTCTCTCACACACACACACACCCTGCCCACGTTGTGTCTCTCTCTCTCTCTCTCACACACACACACCCTGCCCACGTTGTGTCTCTCTCTCACACACACACACACACACCCTGCCCACGTTGTGTCTCTCTCTCTCACACACACACACACCCTGCCCACGTTGTGTCTCTCTCTCTCTCTCACACACACACACCCTGCCCACGTTGTGTCTCTCTCACACACACACACACCCTGCCCACGTTGTCTCTCTCTCTCACACACACACACACACCCTGCCCACATTGTGTCTCTCACACACACACACATACCCTGCCCACGTTGTGTCTCTCTCTCTCACACACACACACACACACCCTGACCACGTTGTGTCTCTCTCTCACACACACACACACACACACTCTCCCCACGTTGTGTGTCTCTCTCTCTCACACACACACGCACCCTGCCCACGTTGTGTCTCTCTCTATCACACACACACACACCCTGCCCACGTTGTGTCTCTCTCTCTCACACACACACACACACCCTGCCCACGTTGTGTCTCTCTCTCTCTCTCACACACACACACCCTGCCCACGTTGTGTCTCTCTCACACACACACACACCCTGCCCACGTTGTGTGTCTCTCTCTCTCACACACACACCCACACCCTGCCCACGTTGTGTGTCTCTCTCACTCTCTCACACACACACACCCTGCCCACTTTGTGTCTCTCTCTCACACACACACACCCTGCCCACGTTGTGTCTCTCTCACACACACACACACACACCCTGCCC
>NW_027310448.1:45000-50000 GCF_047496795.1 Chiloscyllium punctatum
CACACCCTGCCCACGTTGTGTGTCTCTCTCTCTCTCACACACACACACCCTGCCCACGTTGTGTCTCTCTCACACACACACACACCCTGCCCACGTTGTGTCTCTCTCTCTCTCTCACACACACACCCTGCCCACGTTGTGTCTCTCTCTCACACACACACACCCTGCCCACGTTGTGTCTCTCTCACACACACACACACCCTGCCCACGTTGTGTGTCTCTCTCTCTCTCACACACACACACCCTGCCCACGTTGTGTCTCTCTCACACACACACACACCCTGCCCACGTTGTGTCTCTCTCTCTCTCTCAGACACACACCCTGCCCACGTTGTGTCTCTCTCTCACACACACACACCCTGCCCACGTTGTGTCTCTCTCACACACACACACACCCTGCCCACGTTGTGTCTCTCTCTCTCTCTCACACACACACCCTGCCCACGTTGTGTCTCTCTCTCTCTCTCACACACACACCCTGCCCACGTTGTGTCTCTCACACACACACACACACCCTGCCCACGTTGTGTCCCTCTCTCTCTCACACACACACCCTGCCCACGTTGTGTCGCTCTCTCTCTCTCTCACACACCCTGCCCACGTTGTGTCGCTCTCTCTCTCTCACACACACCCTGCCCACGTTGTGTCTCTCTCTCTCACACACACACACCCTGCCCACGTTGTGTCTCTCTCTCACACACACACACCCTGCCCACGTTGTGTCTCTCTCTCACACACACACACACTCCCTGCCCACGTTGTGTGTCTCTCTCACACACACACACCCTGCCCACGTTGTGTCTCTCTCTCACACACACACACACACCCTGCCCACGTTGTGTCTCTCTCTCACACACACACACACACCCTGCCCACGTTGTGTCTCTCTCTCACACACACACACACACCCTGCCCACGTTGTGTCTCTCTCTCTCTCACACACACACACACACCCTGCCCACGTTGTGTCTCTCTCTCACACACACACACACCCTGCCCAAGTTGTTTCTCTCTCTCACACACACACACACCCTGCCCAAGTTGTGTCTCTCTCTCACACACACACACACACACACACCCTGCCCACGTTGTGTCTCTCTCTCACACACACACACACCCTGCCCACGTTGTGTCTCTCTCTCACACACACACACACCCTGCCCACGTTGTGTCTCTCTCTCTCTCACACACACACACACACCCTGCCCACGTTGTGTCTCTCTCTCACACACACACACACACCCTGCCCACGTTGTGTGTCTCTCTCACACACACACACCCTGCCCACGTTGTGTGTCTCTCTCACACACACACATCCTGCCCACGTTGTGTGTCTCTCTCTCTCACACACACACACACCCTGCCCACGTTGTGTGTCTCTCTCACACACACACACCCTGCCCACGTTGTGTGTCTCTCTCTCTCACACACACACACACCCTGCCCACGTTGTGTGTCTCTCTCTCTCACACACACACACACCCTGCCCACGTTGTGTCTCTCTCTCTCACACACACACACACCCTGCCCACGTTGTGTCTCTCTCTCTCACACACACACACACCCTGCCCACGTTGTGTGTCTCTCTCACACACACACACACCCTGCCCACGTTGTGTGTCTCTCTCTCTCACACACACACACACCCTGCCCACGTTGTGTCTCTCTCACACACACACACACCCTGCCCACGTTGTGTCTCTCTCACACACACACACACCCTGCCCACGTTGTGTGTGTCTCTCTCACACACACACACACCCTGCCCACGTTGTGTCTCTCTCTCTCTCTCTCTCACACACACACCCTGCCCACGTTGCGTCTCTCTCACACACACACACACCCTGCCCACGTTGTGTCTCTCTCTCACACACACACACACACACCCCCTGCCCACGTTGTGTGTCTCTCTCTCTCTCACACACACACACACCCCCTGCCCACGTTGTGTCTCTCTCTCACACACACACACACACACACACACACCCTGCCCACGTTGTGTGTCTCTCTCACACACACACACACACCCTGCCCACGTTGTGTCTCTCCCTCTCACACGCACCCTGCCCACGTTGTGTGTCTCTCTCTCTCACACACACACACCCTGCCCACGTTGTCTCTCTCTCTCACACACACACACACACCCTGCCCACGTTGTGTCTCTCTCTCTCTCACACACACCCTGCCCACGTTGTGTCTCTCTCTCTCTCACACACACCCTGCCCACGTTGTGTCTCTCTCTCTCTCTCTCTCACACACACACACACCCTGCCCACGTTGTCTCTCTCTCTCACACACACACACACACCCTGCCCACGTTGTGTCTCTCTCTCTCTCACACACACACACCCTGCCCACGTTGTCTCTCTCTCTCTCACACACACACACACCCTGCCCACGTTGTCTCTCTCTCTCTCACACACACACACACCCTGCCCACGTTGTGTCTCTCTCTCTCTCTCTCACACACACACATCCTGCCCACGTTGTGTCTCTCTCTCACACACACACACACACACCCTGCCCACGTTGTGTCTCTCTCTCTCACACACACACACCCTGCCCACGTTGTGTCTCTCTCACACACACACACACCCTGCCCACGTTGTCTCTCTCTCTCACACACACACACACCCTGCCCACGTTGTGTCTCTCACACACACACACATACCCTGCCCACGTTGTGTGTCTCTCTCTCACACACACACACACACACACCCTGCACACGTTGTGTCTCTCTCTCACACACACACTCTCCCCACGTTGTGTGTCTCTCTCTCTCACACACACACGCACCCTGCCCACGTTGTGTCTCTCTCTATCACACACACACACACCCTGCCCACGTTGTGTCTCTCTCTCTCACACACACACACACACCCTGCCCACGTTGTGTCTCTCTCTCTCTCTCACACACACACACCCTGCCCACGATGTGTCTCTCTCACACACACACACACACACCCTGCCCACGTTGGGTCTCTCTCTCACACACACACACACACCCTGCCCACGTTGTGTCTCTCTCTCACACACACACACCCTGCCCACGTTGTGTCTCTCTCTCACACACACACACCCTGCCCACGTTGTGTCTCTCTCTCACACACACACACACACCCTGCCCACGTTGTGTCTCTCTCTCACACACACACACCCTGCCCACGTTGTGTCTCTCTCTCACACACACACACCCTGCCCACGTTGTGTCTCTCTCTCTCTCACACACACACACACCCTGCCCACGTTGGGTCTCTCTCTCTCTCACACACACACACCCTGCCCACGTTGTGTCTCTCTCTCTCACACACACACACACACACACACACCCTGCCCACGTTGTGTCTCTCTCTCTCTCACACACACACACCCTGCCCACGTTGTGTCTCTCTCTCACACACACACACACCCAGCCCACGTTGTGTCTCTCTCTCTCACTCACACACACACACCCTGCCCACGTTGTGTCTCTCTCTCTCACACACACACACCCTGCCCACGTTGTGTCTCTCTCTCTCTCACACACACACCCTGCCCACGTTGTGTCTCTCTCTCTCACACACACACACCCTGCCCACGTTGTGTCTCTCTCTCTCACACACACACACCCTGCCCACGTTGTGTCTCTCTCTCTCACACACACACACACCCTGCCCACGTTGTGTCTCTCTCTCACACACACACCCTGCCCACGTTGTGTCTCTCTCTCACACACACACACACACACACCCTGCCCACGTTGTGTCTCTCTCTCACACACACACACACCCTGCCCAAGTTGTGTCTCTCTCTCACACACACACACACACACACACACCCTGCCCACGTTGTGTCTCTCTCTCACACACACACACACCCTGCCCACGTTGTGTCTCTCTCTCACACACACACACACCCTGCCCACGTTGTGTCTCTCTCTCTCTCACACACACACACACACACACCCTGCCCACGTTGTGTCTCTCTCTCACACACACACACACACCCTGCCCACGTTGTGTGTCTCTCTCACACACACACACCCTGCCCACGTTGTGTGTCTCTCTCACACACACACATCCTGCCCACGTTGTGTCTCTCTCTCTCTCACACACACACACACACCCTGCCCACGTTGTGTGTCTCTCTCACACACACACACCCTGCCCACGTTGTGTGTCTCTCTCTCTCACACACACACACACACCCTGCCCACGGTGTGTGTGTCTCTCTCTCACACACACACACACCCTGCCCACGTTGTGTCTCTCTCTCTCTCACACACACACACACCCTGCCCACGTTGTGTCTCTCTCACACACACACACCCTGCCCACGTTGTGTGTGTCTCTCTCACACACACACACACCCTGCCCACGTTGTGTCTCTCTCTCTCTCTCTCACACACACACACCCTGCCCACGTTGTGTCTCTCTCACACACACACACACCCTGCCCACGTTGTGTCTCTCTCTCACACACACACACACACACACCCCCTGCCCACGTTGTGTGTCTCTCTCTCTCTCACACACACACACACCCTGCCCACGTTGTGTCGCTCTCTCACACACACACACACACACACACCCTGCCCACGTTGTGTGTCTCTCTCACACACACACACACACCCTGCCCACGTTGTGTCTCTCTCACACACACACACACACCCTGCCCACGTTGTGTCTCTCTCTCTCACACACACACACACCCTGCCCACGTTGTGTCTCACTCTCTCACACACACACACACACCCTGCCCACGTTGTGTCTCTCTCTCACACACACACACACACACCCTGCCCACGTTGTGTGTCTCTCTCACACACACACACACACCCTGCCCACGTTGTGTCTCTCTCTCTCTCACACACACCCTGCCCACGTTGTGTCTCTCACACACACACACATACCCTGCCCACGTTGAGTCTCTCTCTCTCTCACACACACACACCCTGCCCACGTTGTGTCTCTCACACACACACACATACCCTGCCCACGTTGTGTCTCTCTCTCTCTCAC
>NW_027310448.1:72500-75000 GCF_047496795.1 Chiloscyllium punctatum
CACACACACACACCCTGCCCACGTTGTGTCTCTCTCTCACACACACACACACACACCCTGCCCACGTTGTGTCTCTCTCTCACACACACACACACACACACCCTGCCCACGTTGTGTCTCTCTCTCACACACACACACACACCCTGCCCACGTTGTGTCGCTCTCTCTCTCTCACACACACCCTGCCCACGTTGTGTCGCTCTCTCTCTCTCACACACACCCTGCCCACGTTGTGTCTATCTCTCTCACACACACACCCTGCCCACGTTGTGTCTCTCTCTCACACACACACACCCTGCCCACGTTGTGTCTCTCTCTCTCTCTCACACACACACACCCTGCCCACGTTGTGTCTCTCCCTCTCACACACACACACACACACACCCTGCCCACGTTGTGTCTCTCCCTCTCACACACACACACACACCCTGCCCACGTTGTGTGTCTCTCTCACACTCACACACACACCCTGCCCACGTTGTGTCTCTCTCTCACACACACACCCCCTGCCCACGTTGTGTCTCTCTCTCTCTCTCTCACACACACCCTGCCCACGTTGTGTCTCTCTCTCTCACACACACACACACACACTGCCCACGTTGTGTCTCTCTCTCACACACACACACACACCTTGCCCACGTTGTGTCTCTCTCTCTCTCTCACACACACACACCCTGCCCACGTTGTGTCTCTCTCTCTCTCACACACACACACACCCTCCCCACGTTGTGTCTCTCTCTCACACACACACACCCTGCCCACGTTGTGTCTCTCTCTCACACACACACACACCCTGCCCACGTTGTGTCTCTCTCTCTCTCACACACACCCTGCCAACGTTGTGTCTCTCTCTCACACACACACACACACCCTGCCCACGTTGTGTGTGTCTCTCTCTCTCACACACACACACACACCCTGCCCACGTTGTGTCTCTCTCACACACACACACACACCCTGCCCACGTTGTGTCTCTCTCTCTCACACACACACACCCTGCCCACGTTGTGTCTCTCTCTCTCTCACACACACACACCCTGCCCACGTTGTGTCTCTCTCTCACACACACACACACCCTGCCCACGTTGTGTCTCTCTCTCTCTCACACACACACACACCCTGCCCACGTTGTGTCTCTCTCTCTCACACAAACACCCTGCCCACGTTGTGTCTCTCTCTCTCTCTCTCACACATACACACACACCCTGCCCACGTTGTGTCTCTCTCTGTCTCACACACACACACCCTGCCCACGTTGTGTCTCTCTCTCTCTCACACACACACACCCTGCCCACGTTGTGTCTCTCTCTCTCTCTCTCACACACACACACACACACCCTGCCCACGTTGTGTCTCTCTCTCTCTCTCTCACACACACACACACACACACACCCTGCCCACGTTGTGTCTCTCTCTCTCACACACACACACACACACACACACACACACCCTGCCCACGTTGTGTCTCTGTCTCTCACACACACACAGCCCACGTTGTGTGTCTCTCTCTCTCTCACACACACACACACACACACACCCTGCCCACGTTGTGTCTCTCTCTCTCTCACACACACACCCTGCCCACGTTGTGTCTCTCTCTCACACACACACACACCCTGCCCAAGTTGTGTCTCTCTCTCACACACACACACACACACCCTGCCCACGTTGTGTCTCTCTCTCACACACACACACACACCCTGCCCACGTTGTGTCTCTCTCTCAAACACACACACACACACACACACCCTGCCCACGTTGTGTCTCTCACACACACACTCACACCCTGCCCACGTTGTGTCTCTCACACACACACACACACACCCTGCCCACGTTGTGTCTCTCTCACACACACACACACCCTGCCCACGTTGTGTCTCTCTCTCTCTCACACACACACACCCTGCCCACGTTGTGTCTCTCACACACACACACACCCTGCCCACGTTGTGTCTCTCTCTCACACACACACACACCCTGCCCACGTTGTGTCTCTCTCTCACACACACACACACCCTGCCCACGTTGTGTCTCTCTCACACACACACACCCTGCACACGTTGTCTCTCTCTCTCACACACACACACACACCCTGCCCACGTTGTGTGTCTCTCACACACACACACACACACCCTGCCCACGTTGTGTCTCTCTCTCACACACACACACACACCCTGCCCACGTTGTGTCTCTCTCTCTCTCTCTCTCACACACACACACCCTGCCCACGTTGTGTCTCTCTCACACACACACACACCCTGCCCACGTTGTGTCTCTCTCACACACACACACACACACCCTGCCCACGTTGTGTCTCTCTCTCTCTCTCACACACACACACACCCTGCCCACGTTGTGTCTCTCTCTCTCTCTCACACACACACACACCCTGCCCACGTTGTGTCTCTCTCTCACACACACACACCCTGCCCACGTTGTGTGTCTCTCACACACACACACACACACACACACACCCTGCCCACGTTGTGTGTCTCTCACA
>NW_027310449.1:0-79486 GCF_047496795.1 Chiloscyllium punctatum
CTCACACACACACTACTCACACACACACACACTACTCTCACACGCACACTACTCACACACACACACACTACTCACACACACACACTACTCACACACACACACTACTCTCACACACACACTACTCACACACACACACTACTCACACACACACACTACTCTAACACACACACTACTCACACACACACACTACTCTCACACACACACTACTCTCACACACACACTACTCTCACACACACACTACTCACACACACACACTACTCTCACACACACACACTACTCTCACACACACACTACTCACACACACACACTACTCTCACACACGCACTACTCTCACACACACACACTACTCACACACACACACTACTCACACACACACACACTACTCTCACACACACACTACTCACACACACACACTACTCACACACACACACTACTCTCTCACACACACACTACTCTCACACACACACTACTCTCACACACACACACTACTCTCACACACACACTACTCACACACACACTACTCACACACGCACACTACTCTCACACACACACTACTCACACACGCACACTACTCACACACACACACACTACTCACACACGCACACTACTCTCACACACACACTACTCACACACACACTACTCACACACACACACTACTCACACACACACACTACTGTCACACACACACACACTACTCACACACACACACTACTCTCACACACACACTACTCACACACACACACACTACTCTCACACAAACACTACTCACACACACACACTACTCACACACACACACTACTCTCTCACACACACACTACTCACACACACACACTACTCTCACACACACACACTACTCACACACACACACACTACTCTCACACACACACACTACTCTCTCACACACACACTACTCTCACACACACACTACTCTCACACACACACACTACTCTCACAAGCACACTACTCACACACACACACACTACTCACACACGCACACTACTCTCACACACACACACTACTCTCACACGCACACTACTCACACACACACACACTACTCACACACACACACTACTCTCACACACACACTACTCACACACACACACTACTCACACACACACACACTACTCACACACACACACTACTCACACACACACACACTACTCACACACACACACTACTCTCACACACGCACACTACTCTCACACACACACACTACTCTCACACACACAGTACTCACACACGCACACTACTCACACACACACACACTACTCTCACACGCACACTACTCACACACACACACTACTCACACACACACACTACTCACACACACACACTACTCTCACACACACACTACTCACACACACACACTACTCACACACACACACTACTCTAACACACACACTACTCACACACACACACTACTCTCACACACACACTACTCTCACACACACACTACTCACACACACACACTACTCTCACACACACACACTACTCTCACACACACACTACTCTCACACACACACTACTCACACACACACACACTACTCACACACGCACACTACTCTCACACACACACACTACTCACACACACACACTACTCACACACACACACGACTCTAACACACACACTACTCACACACACACACTACTCTCACACACACACACTACTCACACACACACTACTCTCACACACACACTACTCACACACACACACTACTCACACACACACACTACTCTCACACACACACACACTACTCTCACACACACACTACTCACACACACAGACTACTCTCACACACACACTACTCTCTCACACACACACACTACTCACACCCACACTACTCTCACACACACACACTACTCTCACACACACACTACTCACACACACACACTACTCACACACACACATTACTCTCACACACACACTACTCTCACACACACACACTACTCACACACACATACTACTCTCACACACACACTACTCACACACACACACTACTCTCACACACACACTACTCACACACACACACACTACTCTCACACACACACTACACACACACACACACACTACTCACACACACACACTACTCACACACACGCACTACTCTCACACACGCACTACTCTCACACACAGACACTACTCACACACACACACTACTCTCACACACACACTACTCACACACACACACTACTCACGCACACACTACTCTCACACACACACACTACTCACACACACACACTACTCTCACACACACACACTACTCACACACACACACTACTCACACACACACACTACTCTAACACACACACTACTCACACACACACACTACTCTCACACACACACACTACTCACACACACACTACTCTCACACACACACTACTCACACACACACTACTCACACACACACACTACTCTCACACACACACACACTACTCACACACACACACTACTCACACACACGCACTACTCTCACACACGCACTACTCTCACACACAGACACTACTCACACACACACACTACTCTCACACACACACTACTCACACACACACACTACTCACGCACACACTACTCTCACACACACACACTACTCACACACACACACTACTCTCACACACACACACTACTCACACACACACACTACTCACACACACACACTACTCTAACACACACACTACTCACACACACACACTACTCTCACACACACACACTACTCACACACACACTACTCTCACACACACACTACTCACACACACACTACTCACACACACACACTACTCACACACACACACTACTCACACACACACACTACTGTCACACACACACACACTACTCACACACACACACTACTCTCACACACACACTACTCACACACACACACACTACTCTCACACAAACACTACTCACACACACACACTACTCACACACACACACTACTCTCTCACACACACACTACTCACACACACACACTACTCTCACACACACACACTACTCACACACACACACACTACTCTCACACACACACACTACTCTCTCACACACACACTACTCTCACACACACACTACTCTCACACACACACACTACTCTCACAAGCACACTACTCACACACACACACACTACTCACACACGCACACTACTCTCACACACACACACTACTCTCACACGCACACTACTCACACACACACACACTACTCACACACACACACTACTCTCACACACACACTACTCACACACACACACTACTCACACACACACACACTACTCACACACACACACTACTCACACACACACACACACTACTCACACACACACACTACTCTCACACATGCACACTACCCTCACACACACACACTACTCTCACACACACACTACTCACACACGCACACTACTCACACACACACACACTACTCTCACACGCACACTACTCACACACACACACACACTACTCACACACACACACTACTCACACACACACTACTCTCACACACACACTACTCACACACACACACTACTCACACACACACACTACTCTAACACACACACTACTCACACACACACACTACTCTCACACACACACTACTCTCACACACACACTACTCACACACACACACTACTCTCACACACACACACTACTCTCACACACACACTACTCTCACACACACACTACTCACACACACACACACTACTCACACACGCACACTACTCTCACACACACACACTACTCACACACACACACTACTCACACACACACACGACTCTAACACACACACTACTCACACACACACACTACTCTCACACACACACACTACTCACACACACACTACTCTCACACGCACACTACTCACACACACACACACTACTCACACACAAACACTACTCACACACACACACTACTCTCACACACACACTACTCACACACACACACTACTCACACACACACACTACTCTAACACACACACTACTCACACACACACACTACTCTCACACACACACTACTCTCACACACACACTACTCTCACACACACACTACTCACACACACACACTACTCTCACACACACACACTACTCTCACACACACACTACTCTCACACACACACTACTCACACACACACACTACTCTCACACACGCACTACTCTCACACACACACACTACTCACACACACACACTACTCACACACACACACACTACTCTCACACACACACTACTCACACACACACACTACTCACACACACACACTACTCTCTCACACACACACTACTCTCACACACACACTACTCTCACACACACACACTACTCTCACACACACACTACTCACACACACACTACTCACACACGCACACTACTCTCACACACACACTACTCACACACGCACACTACTCACACACACACACACTACTCACACACGCACACTACTCTCACACACACACTACTCACACACACACTACTCACACACACACACTACTCACACACACACACTACTCTCACACACACACACTACTCTCACACACACACTACTCTCACACACACACTACTCACACACACACACACTACTCACACACGCACACTACTCACACACACACACACTACTCACACACACACACTACTCTAACACACACACTACTCACACACACACTACTCTCACACACACACACTACTCACACACTCACTACTCTCTCACACACACTACTCTCACACACACACTACTCACACACACACACTACTCTCACGCACACACTACTCTCACACACACACTACTCTCACACACACACACTACTCACACACACACACTACTCTCACACAAACACACAACTCTCACACACACACACACTACTCTCACACACACACTACTCACACACACACACTACTCTCACACACACACACACTACTCACACACACACTACTCTCACACACACACACTACTCTCACACACACACTACTCACACACACACACTACTCACACACACACATTACTCTCACACACACACTACTCTCACACACACACACTACTCACACACACACACTACTCTCACACACACACTACTCACACACACACACTACTCTCACACACACACTACTCACACACACACACACTACTCTCACACACACACACTACTCACACACACACACACTACTCACACACACACACTACTCTCACACACGCACTACTCTCACACACACACTACTCTCACACACACACACTACTCTCACACAGACACTACCCTCACACACACACTACTCTCACACACACACTACTCACACACACACACTACTCACGCACAAACTACTCTCACACACACACACTACTCACACACACACACTACTCTCACACACACTCACTACTCATACACACACACTACTCACACACACACACTACTCTCACACACACACTACTTACTCACACACACTACTCTCACACACACAAACTACTCACACACACACTACTCTCACACACACACTACTCACACACACACACTACTCACACACACACACTACTCTCACACACACACACACTACTCTCACACACACACTACTCACACACACACACTACTCACACACACACACTACTCTCACACACACACTACTCTCACACACACACACACTAATCACACACACACTACTCTCACACACACACACTACTCTCACACACACACTACTCACACACGCACACTACTCTCACAAACACACACTACTCACACACACACACTACTCACACACACACACTACTCTCACACACACACTACTCACACACACACTACTCACACACACACTACTCTCACACACACACTACTCTCACACACACACTACTCTCACACACACACTACTCACACACACACACTACTCTCACACACACACTACTCTCACGCACACACACTACTCACACACACACTACTCACACACACACACTACTCACACACACACACTACTCTCACACACACACACTACTCTCACACACACACTACTCTCACACACACACTACTCTCACACACACACTACTCACACACACACTACTCACACACACACTACTCTCACACACACACTACTCTCACACACACACTACTCTCACACACACACTACTCACACACACACACTACTCTCACACACACACTACTCTCACGCACACACACTACTCACACACACACTACTCACACACACACACTACTCTCACACACACACACTACTCACACACACACACTACTCACACACACACACAATACTCTCACACACACACTACTCACACACACACACTACTCACACACACACACTACTCTCACACACACACACTACTCACACACACACACTACTCTCACACACACACACTACTCACACACACACACACTACTCTCACACACACACACTACTCTCACACACACACTACTCTCACACACACACACTACTCTCACACACACACTACTAACACACACACACTACTCACACACATACACACTACTCACACACGCACACTACTCTCACACACACACTACTCACACACACACACTACTCTCACACACACACAACTCACACACACACACACTACTCACACACGCACACTACTCTCACACACACACACTACTCTCACACACACACTACTCTCACACACACACTACTCACACACACACACACTACTCACACACGCACACTACTCTCACACACACACACTACTCACACACACACACTACTCACACACACACACTACTCACACACGCACACTACTCTCACACACACACACTACTCACACACACACACTACTCACACACACACACTACTCACACACACACACTACTCACACACGCACACTACTCTCACACGCACACTACTCACACACGCACACTACTCACACACACACACACTACTCACACACACACACTACTCTCACACACACACACTACTCTCACACAAACACTACTCACACACACACACTACTCACACACACACACTACTCTCACACACACACTACTCTCACACACACACTACTCACACACACACACTACTCTCACACACACACTACTCACACACACACACACTACTCACACACACACACTACTCTCACACACACACTACTCACACACACACACTACTCTCACACACACACTACTCTCACACACACACACTACTCACACACACACTACTCACACACACACACTACTCTCACACACACACACTACTCACACACACACACTACTCTCACACACACACACTACTCTCACACACACACTACTCACACACACACACTACTCTCACACACACACTACTCTCACACACACACTACTCACACACACACACACTACTCTCACACACACACACTACTCTCACACAAACACTACTCACACACGCACACACTACTCTCACACACACACACTACTCACACACACACACTACTCACACACACACACACTACTCACACACACACACTACTCTCACACACACACACTACTCTCACACACACACTACTCTCACACACACACTACTCACACACACACACTACTCACACACACACATACTACTCTCGCACACACACTACTCACACACACACACTACTCTCACACACACACTACTCACACACACACACACTACTCACACACACACACTACTCACACACACACACACTACTCTCTCACACACACACTACTCTCACACACACACACTACTCTCACACACACACACTACTAACACACACACACTACTCACACACACACACACTACTCACACAAGCACACTACTCTCACACACACCCACTACTCACACACACACACTACTCACACACACACACTACTCACACACACACACACTACTCTCACACACACACGCTACTCTCACACACACACTACTCTCACACACACACACTACTCTCACACACACACTACTAACACACACATACTACTCACACACACACACACTACTCACACACGCACACTACTCTCACACACACACACTACTCACACACACACACTACTCTCACACACACACTACTCACACACACACACACTACTCACACACGCACACTACTCTCACACACACACACTACTCTCACACACACACTACTCTCACACACACACTACTCACACACACACACACTACTCACACACGCACACTACTCTCACACACACACACTACTCACACACACACACTACTCACACACACACACTACTCACACACGCACACTCTTCTCACACACACACACTACTCACACACACACACTACTCTCACACACACACTACTCACACACACTACTCACACACGCACACTACTCTCACACGCACACTACTCACACACGCACACTACTCACACACACACACTACTCACACACACACACTACTCACACACACACACTACTCTCACACACACACTACTCACACAGACACACTACTCACACACACACACTACTCACACACACACACTACTCTCACACACACA
Source organism: Chiloscyllium punctatum (assembly GCF_047496795.1). Classification (NCBI taxonomy): domain Eukaryota; kingdom Metazoa; phylum Chordata; class Chondrichthyes; order Orectolobiformes; family Hemiscylliidae; genus Chiloscyllium; species Chiloscyllium punctatum. Next base: position 8,413 of record NW_027310449.1, read on the forward strand.
CTACTCTCACACACACACTACTCACACACACACACTACTCTCACACACACACTACTCACACACACACACACTACTCACACACACACACTACTCACACACACACACACTACTCTGATCACACACACACTACTCTCACACACACACTACTCACACACACACACTACTCACACACACACACACTACTCACACACACACACTACTCTCACACAAACACTACTCACACACGCACACACTACTCTCACACACACACACTACTCACACACACACACTTCTCACACACACACACTACTCACACACGCACACTACTCTCACACACACACACTACTCACACACACACACTACTCACACACACACACTACTCACACACACACTACTCACACACGCACACTACTCTCACACGCACACTACTCACACACGCACACTACTCACACACACACACACTACTCACACACACACACTACTCACACACACACACACTACTCTCACACAAACACTACTCACACACACACACTACTCACACACACACACTACTCTCACACACACACTACTCTCACACACACACTACTCACACACACACACTACTCTCACACACACACTACTCACACACACACACACTACTCACACACACACACTACTCTCACACACACACTACTCACACACACACACTACTCTCACACACACACTACTCTCACACACACACACTACTCACACACACACTACTCACACACACACACTACTCTCACACACACACACTACTCACACACACACACTACTCTCACACACACACACTACTCTCACACACACACTACTCACACACACACACTACTCTCACACACACACTACTCTCACACACACACTACTCACACACACACACACTACTCTCACACACACACACTACTCTCACACAAACACTACTCACACACGCACACACTACTCTCACACACACACACTACTCACACACACACACTACTCACACACACACACACTACTCACACACACACACTACTCTCACACACACACACTACTCTCACACACACACTACTCTCACACACACACTACTCACACACACACACTACTCACACACACACATACTACTCTCGCACACACACTACTCACACACACACACTACTCTCACACACACACTACTCACACACACACACACTACTCACACACACACACTACTCACACACACACACACTACTCTCTCACACACACACTACTCTCACACACACACACTACTCTCACACACACACACTACTAACACACACACACTACTCACACACACACACACTACTCACACAAGCACACTACTCTCACACACACCCACTACTCACACACACACACACTACTCACACACACACACTACTCACACACACACACACTACTCTCACACACACACGCTACTCTCACACACACACTACTCTCACACACACACACTACTCTCACACACACACTACTAACACACACACACTACTCACACACACACACACTACTCACACACGCACACTACTCTCACACACACACACTACTCACACACACACACTACTCTCACACACACACTACTCACACACACACACACTACTCACACACGCACACTACTCTCACACACACACACTACTCTCACACACACACTACTCTCACACACACACTACTCACACACACACACACTACTCACACACGCACACTACTCTCACACACACACACTACTCACACACACACACTACTCACACACACACACTACTCACACACGCACACTCTTCTCACACACACACACTACTCACACACACACACTACTCTCACACACACACTACTCACACACACTACTCACACACGCACACTACTCTCACACGCACACTACTCACACACGCACACTACTCACACACACACACACTACTCACACACACACACTACTCACACACACACACTACTCTCACACACACACTACTCACACAGACACACTACTCACACACACTCACTACTCACACACACACACTACTCTCACACACACACTACTCACACACACACACTACTCTCACACACACACTACTCACACACACACACACTACTCACACACACACACTACTCACACACACACACACTACTCTGATCACACACACACTACTCTCACACACACACTACTCACACACACACACTACTCACACACACACACACTACTCACACACACACACTACTCTCACACAAACACTACTCACACACGCACACACTACTCTCACACACACACACTACTCACACACACACACTTCTCACACACACACACTACTCACACACACACACTACTCTCACACACACACACTACTCTCACACACACACTACTCTCACACACACACTACTCACACACACACACTACTCACACACACACATACTACTCTCACACACACACTACTCACACACACACACTACTCTCACACACACACTACTCAAACACACACACACTACTCACACACACACACTACTCACACACACACAATACTCTCACCCACACACTACTCTCACACACACACACACTACTCACACACACACTACTCTCACACACACACTACTCTCACACACACACTACTCACACACACACACACTACTCTCACACACACACTACTCTCACACACACACACTACTCACACACACACACACTACTCTCACACACACACTACTCTAACACACACACTACTCACACACACACACTACACTCACACACACACACTACTCACACACACACACTACTCTCACACACACACACTACTCACACACACACTACTCCCACACACACACTACTCCCACACACACACTACTCACACACACACACTACTCTCACACACACACACTACTCTCACACACACACTACTCACACACACACACTACTCTCACACACACACTACTCTCTCACACACACACACTACTCACACACACACTACTCTCACACACACACACTACTCTCACACACACACTACTCACACACACACACTACTCTCACACACACACTACTCACACACACACACACTACTCACACACACACACTACTCACACACACACACTACTCTCACACACACACACTACTCACACACACACACTACTCTCACACACACGCTACTCACACACACACGCTACTCTCACACACACGCTACTCACACACACACACTACTCACACACACACACTACTCTCACACACACACTACTCTCACACACACACTACTCTCACACACACACTACTCACACACACACACTACTCTCACACACAAACTACTCACACACACACACTACTCTCACACACACACTACTCACACACACACACTACTCTCACACACACACTACTCACACACACACACTACTCTCACACACACACTACTCTCACACACACACAACTCAGACACACACACAATACTCACACACACACACACTACTCTCACACACACACTACTCTCCCACACACACACTACTCTCACACACACACTACTCACACACACACACTACTCTCACACACACACTACTCACACACACACACTACTCACACACACACACTACTCTCTCACACACACACTACTCACACACACACATTACTCACACACACACACTACTCTCACACACACACTACTCACACTCACACACTACTCAAACACACACACTACTCTCACACACACACTACTCTCACACACACACTACTCACACACACACACTACTCACACACACACAACTCACACACACATACTACTCTCACACACACACACTACTCATACACACACACACTACTCACACACACACTACTCTCACACACACACACTACTCACACACACACTACTCACACACACACACTACTCTCACACACACACACTACTCACACACACACACTACTCTCACACACACACACTACTCATACACACACACTACTCACACACACACACACTACTCTCACACACACACTACTCACACACACACACTACTCTCACACACACTACTCTCACACACACACTACTCACACACACACACTACTCACACAGACACACTACTCACACACACACTACTCACACACACACACTACTCTCACACACACACTACTCTCACACACACACACTACTCACACACACACACACTACTCTCACACACACACACTACTTTCACACACACACTACTCACACACACACACACTACTCACACACACACACTACTCTCACACACACACTACTCTCACACACACACTACTCACACACACACACTACTCACACACACACACTACTCTCACACACACACACTACTCACACACACACTCCTCTCACACACACACTACTCTCACACACACACTACTCACAAACACACACTACTCTCACACACACACTACTCTCACACACACACTACTCACGCACACACACTACTCTCACACACACACACTACTCTCACACACACACTACTCACACACACACTACTCACACACACACACTACTCACACACACACACGACTCTCACACACACACACACTACTCACACAAACACACTACTCTCACACACACACTAGTCTCACTCACACACTACTCACACACACACATTACTCTCACACACACACTACTCTCACACACACACACTAATCACACACACACACTACTCACACACACACACACTACTCTCACACACACACTACTCACACACACACACTACTCACACACACACACTACTCTCTCACACACACACTACTCTCACACACACACTACTCTCACACACACACACTACTCTCACACACACACTACTCACACACACACTACTCACACACGCACACTACTCTCACACACACACTACTCACACACACACACTACTCACACACACACACACTACTCACACACGCACACTACTCTCACACACACACTACTCACACACACACTACTCACACACACACACTACTCACACACACACACTACTGTCACACACACACACACTACTCACACACACACACTACTCTCACACACACACTACTCACACACACACACACTACTCTCACACACACACTACTCACACACACACTACTCACACACACACACTACTCTCTCACACACACACTACTCACACACACACACTACTCTCACACACACACACTACTCACACACACGCACACTACTCTCACACACGCACACTACTCTCTCACACACACACTACTCTCACACACACACTACTCTCACACACACACACTACTCTCACACGCACACTACTCACACACACACACACTACTCACACACGCACACTACTCTCACACACACACTACTCACACACACACACTACTCTCACACACACACTACTCACACACACACTACTCACACATGCACACTACTCTCACACACACAATACTCACACACACACACTACTCACACACACACACACTACTCACACACGCACACTACTCTCACACACACACTACTCACACACACACTACTCACACACACACACTACTCACACACACACACTACTGTCACACACACACACACTACTCACACACACACACTACTCTCACACACACACTACTCACACACACACACTACTCACACACACACACACTACTCACACACACACACTACTCACACACACACACTACTCACACACACACACACTACTCACACACACACACTACTCTCACACACGCACACTACTCTCACACACACACACTACTCTCACACGCACACTACTCACACACACACTACTCACACACACACACACTACTCTCACACGCACACTACTCACACACACACACACTACTCACACACACACACTACTCACACACACACACTACTCTCACACACACACTACTCACACACACACACTACTCACACACACACACTACTCTAACACACACACTACTCACACACACACACTACTCTCACACACACACTACTCTCACACACACACTACTCTCACACACACACTACTCACACACACACACTACTCTCACACACACACACTACTCTCACACACACACTACTCACACACACGCACTACTCTCACACACGCACTACTCTCACACACACACACTACTCACACACACACACTACTCACACACACACACACTACTCTCACACACACACTACTCACACACACACACTACTCACACACACACACTACTCTCTCACACACACACTACTCTCACACACACACTACTCTCACACACACACACTACTCTCACACACACACTACTCACACACACACTACTCACACACGCACACTACTCTCACACACACACTACTCACACACGCACACTACTCACACACACACACACTACTCACACACGCACACTACTCTCACACACACACTACTCACACACACACTACTCACACACACACACTACTCACACACACACACTACTGTCACACACACACACACTACTCACACACACACACTACTCTCACACACACACTACTCACACACACACACACTACTCTCACACAAACACTACTCACACACACACACTACTCACACACACACACTACTCTCTCACACACACACTACTCACACACACACACTACTCTCACACACACACACTACTCACACACACACACACTACTCTCACACACACACACTACTCTCTCACACACACACTACTCTCACACACACACTACTCTCACACACACACACTACTCTCACAAGCACACTACTCACACACACACACACTACTCACACACGCACACTACTCTCACACACACACACTACTCTCACACGCACACTACTCACACACACACACACTACTCACACACACACACTACTCTCACACACACACTACTCACACACACACACTACTCACACACACACACTACTCACACACACACACTACTCACACACACACACACTACTCACACACACACACTACTCTCACACACGCACACTACTCTCACACACACACACTACTCTCACACACACAGTACTCACACACGCACACTACTCACACACACACACACTACTCTCACACGCACACTACTCACACACACACACTACTCTCACACACACTACTCTCACACACACACTACTCACACACACACACTACTCACACAGACACACTACTCACACACACACTACTCACACACACACACTACTCTCACACACACACTACTCTCACACACACACACTACTCACACACACACACACTACTCTCACACACACACACTACTTTCACACACACACTACTCACACACACACACACTACTCACACACACACACTACTCTCACACACACACTACTCTCACACACACACTACTCACACACACACACTACTCACACACACACACTACTCTCACACACACACACTACTCACACACACACTCCTCTCACACACACACTACTCTCACACACACACTACTCACAAACACACACTACTCTCACACACACACTACTCTCACACACACACTACTCACGCACACACACTACTCTCACACACACACACTACTCTCACACACACACTACTCACACACACACTACTCACACACACACACTACTCACACACACACACGACTCTCACACACACACACACTACTCACACAAACACACTACTCTCACACACACACTAGTCTCACTCACACACTACTCACACACACACATTACTCTCACACACACACTACTCTCACACACACACACTAATCACACACACACACTACTCACACACACACACACTACTCTCACACACACACTACTCACACACACACACTACTCACACACACACACTACTCTCTCACACACACACTACTCTCACACACACACTACTCTCACACACACACACTACTCTCACACACACACAACTCACACACACACTACTCACACACGCACACTACTCTCACACACACACTACTCACACACACACACTACTCACACACACACACACTACTCACACACGCACACTACTCTCACACACACACTACTCACACACACACTACTCACACACACACACTACTCACACACACACACTACTGTCACACACACACACACTACTCACACACACACACTACTCTCACACACACACTACTCACACACACACACACTACTCTCACACACACACTACTCACACACACACTACTCACACACACACACTACTCTCTCACACACACACTACTCACACACACACACTACTCTCACACACACACACTACTCACACACACGCACACTACTCTCACACACGCACACTACTCTCTCACACACACACTACTCTCACACACACACTACTCTCACACACACACACTACTCTCACACGCACACTACTCACACACACACACACTACTCACACACGCACACTACTCTCACACACACACTACTCACACACACACACTACTCTCACACACACACTACTCACACACACACTACTCACACATGCACACTACTCTCACACACACACTACTCACACACACACACTACTCACACACACACACACTACTCACACACGCACACTACTCTCACACACACACTACTCACACACACACTACTCACACACACACACTACTCACACACACACACTACTGTCACACACACACACACTACTCACACACACACACTACTCTCACACACACACTACTCACACACACACACTACTCACACACACACACACTACTCACACACACACACTACTCACACACACACACTACTCACACACACACACACTACTCACACACACACACTACTCTCACACACGCACACTACTCTCACACACACACACTACTCTCACACGCACACTACTCACACACACACTACTCACACACACACACACTACTCTCACACGCACACTACTCACACACACACACACTACTCACACACACACACTACTCACACACACACACTACTCTCACACACACACTACTCACACACACACACTACTCACACACACACACTACTCTAACACACACACTACTCACACACACACACTACTCTCACACACACACTACTCTCACACACACACTACTCTCACACACACACTACTCACACACACACACTACTCTCACACACACACACTACTCTCACACACACACTACTCAAACACACACACACTACTCTCACACACGCACTACTCTCACACACACACACTACTCACACACACACACTACTCACACACACACACACTACTCTCACACACACACTACTCACACACACACACTACTCACACACACACACTACTCTCTCACACACACACTACTCTCACACACACACTACTCTCACACACACACACTACTCTCACACACACACTACTCACACACACACTACTCACACACGCACACTACTCTCACACACACACTACTCACACACGCACACTACTCACACACACACACACTACTCACACACGCACACTACTCTCACACACACACTACTCACACACACACTACTCACACACACACACTACTCACACACACACACTACTGTCACACACACACACACTACTCACACACACACACTACTCTCACACACACACTACTCACACACACACACACTACTCTCACACAAACACTACTCACACACACACACTACTCACACACACACACTACTCTCTCACACACACACTACTCACACACACACACTACTCTCACACACACACACTACTCACACACACACACACTACTCTCACACACACACACTACTCTCTCACACACACACTACTCTCACACACACACTACTCTCACACACACACACTACTCTCACAAGCACACTACTCACACACACACACACTACTCACACACGCACACTACTCTCACACACACACACTACTCTCACACGCACACTACTCACACACACACACACTACTCACACACACACACTACTCTCACACACACACTACTCACACACACACACTACTCACACACACACACACTACTCACACACACACACTACTCACACACACACACACTACTCACACACACACACTACTCTCACACACGCACACTACTCTCACACACACACACTACTCTCACACACACAGTACTCACACACGCACACTACTCACACACACACACACTACTCTCACACGCACACTACTCACACACACACACTACTCACACACACACACTACTCTCACACACACACTACTCACACACACACACTACTCACACACACACACTACTCTAACACACACACTACTCACACACACACACTACTCTCACACACACACTACTCTCACACACACACTACTCTCACACACACACTACTCACACACACACACTACTCTCACACACACACACTACTCTCACACACACACTACTCTCACACACACACTACTCACACACACACACACTACTCACACACGCACACTACTCTCACACACACACACTACTCACACACACACACTACTCACACACACACACGACTCTAACACACACACTACTCACACACACACACTACTCTCACACACACACACTACTCACACACACACTACTCTCACACACACACTACTCACACACACACACTACTCACACACACACACTACTCTCACACACACACACACTACTCTCACACACACACTACTCACACACACAGACTACTCTCACACACACACTACTCTCTCACACACACACACTACTCACACCCACACTACTCTCACACACACACACTACTCTCACACACACACTACTCACACACACACACTACTCACACACACACATTACTCTCACACACACACTACTCTCACACACACACACTACTCACACACACATACTACTCTCACACACACACTACTCACACACACACACTACTCTCACACACACACTACTCACACACACACACACTACTCTCACACACACACTACACACACACACACACACTACTCACACACACACACTACTCACACACACGCACTACTCTCACACACGCACTACTCTCACACACAGACACTACTCACACACACACACTACTCTCACACACACACTACTCACACACACACACTACTCACGCACACACTACTCTCACACACACACACTACTCACACACACACACTACTCTCACACACACACACTACTCACACACACACACTACTCACACACACACACTACTCTAACACACACACTACTCACACACACACACTACTCTCACACACACACACTACTCACACACACACTACTCTCACACACACACTACTCACACACACACTACTCACACACACACACTACTCTCACACACACACACACTACTCACACACACACACTACTCACACACACGCACTACTCTCACACACGCACTACTCTCACACACAGACACTACTCACACACACACACTACTCTCACACACACACTACTCACACACACACACTACTCACGCACACACTACTCTCACACACACACACTACTCACACACACACACTACTCTCACACACACACACTACTCACACACACACACTACTCACACACACACACTACTCTAACACACACACTACTCACACACACACACTACTCTCACACACACACACTACTCACACACACACTACTCTCACACACACACTACTCACACACACACTACTCACACACACACACTACTCACACACACACACTACTCACACACACACACTACTGTCACACACACACACACTACTCACACACACACACTACTCTCACACACACACTACTCACACACACACACACTACTCTCACACAAACACTACTCACACACACACACTACTCACACACACACACTACTCTCTCACACACACACTACTCACACACACACACTACTCTCACACACACACACTACTCACACACACACACACTACTCTCACACACACACACTACTCTCTCACACACACACTACTCTCACACACACACACTACTCTCACAAGCACACTACTCACACACACACACACTACTCACACACGCACACTACTCTCACACACACACACTACTCTCACACGCACACTACTCACACACACACACACTACTCACACACACACACTACTCTCACACACACACTACTCACACACACACACTACTCACACACACACACACTACTCACACACACACACTACTCACACACACACACACTACTCACACACACACACTACTCTCACACACGCACACTACCCTCACACACACACACTACTCTCACACACACACTACTCACACACGCACACTACTCACACACACACACACTACTCTCACACGCACACTACTCACACACACACACACCACTCACACACACACACTACTCACACACACACACTACTCTCACACACACACTACTCACACACACACACTACTCACACACACACACTACTCTAACACACACACTACTCACACACACACACTACTCTCACACACACACTACTCTCACACACACACTACTCACACACACACACTACTCTCACACACACACACTACTCTCACACACACACTACTCTCACACACACACTACTCACACACACACACACTACTCACACACGCACACTACTCTCACACACACACACTACTCACACACACACACTACTCACACACACACACGACTCTAACACACACACTACTCACACACACACACTACTCTCACACACACACACTACTCACACACACACTACTCTCACACGCACACTACTCACACACACACACACTACTCACACACAAACACTACTCACACACACACACTACTCTCACACACACACTACTCACACACACACACTACTCTAACACACACACTACTCTAACACACACACTACTCACACACACACACTACTCTCACACACACACTACTCTCACACACACACTACTCTCACACACACACTACTCACACACACACACTCCTCTCACACACACACACTACTCTCACACACACACTACTCTCACACACACACTACTCACACACACACACTACTCTCACACACGCACTACTCTCACACACACACACTACTCACACACACACACTACTCACACACACACACACTACTCTCACACACACACTACTCACACACACACACTACTCACACACACACACTACTCTCTCACACACACACTACTCTCACACACACACTACTCTCACACACACACACTACTCTCACACACACACTACTCACACACACACTACTCACACACGCACACTACTCTCACACACACACTACTCACACACGCACACTACTCACACACACACACACTACTCACACACGCACACTACTCTCACACACACACTACTCACACACACACTACTCACACACACACACTACTCACACACACACACTACTGTCACACACACACTCACTACTCACACACACACACTACTCTCACACACACACTACTCACACACACACACACTACTCTCACACAAACACTACTCACACACACACACTACTCACACACACACACTACTCTCTCACACACACACTACTCACACACACACACTACTCTCACACACACACACTACTCACACACACACACACTACTCTCACACACACACACTACTCTCTCACACACACACTACTCTCACACACACACTACTCTCACACACACACACTACTCTCACAAGCACACTACTCACACACACACACACTACTCACACACGCACACTACTCTCACACACACACACTACTCTCACACGCACACTACTCACACACACACACACTACTCACACACACACACTACTCTCACACACACACTACTCACACACACACACTACTCACACACACACACACTACTCACACACACACACTACTCACACACACACACACTACTCACACACACACACTACTCTCACACACGCACACTACTCTCACACACACACACTACTCTCACACACACACTACTCACACACGCACACTACTCACACACACACACACTACTCTCACACGCACACTACTCACACACACACACACTACTCACACACACACACTACTCACACACACACACTACTCTCACACACACACTACTCACACACACACACTACTCACACACACACACTACTCTAACACACACACTACTCACACACACACACTACTCTCACACACACACTACTCTCACACACACACTACTCTCACACACACACTACTCACACACACACACTACTCTCACACACACACACTACTCTCACACACACACTACTCTCACACACACACTACTCACACACACACACACTACTCACACACGCACACTACTCTCACACACACACACTACTCACACACACACACTACTCACACACACACACGACTCTAACACACACACTACTCACACACACACACTACTCTCACACACACACACTACTCACACACACACTACTCTCACACACACACTACTCACACACACACACTACTCACACACACACACTACTCTCACACACACACACACTACTCTCACACACACACTACTCACACACACAGACTACTCTCACACACACACTACTCTCTCACACACACACACTACTCACACCCACACTACTCTCACACACACACACTACTCTCACACACACACTACTCACACACACACACTACTCACACACACACATTACTCTCACACACACACTACTCTCACACACACACACTACTCACACACACATACTACTCTCACACACACACTACTCACACACACACACTACTCTCACACACACACTACTCACACACACACACACTACTCTCACACACACACTACACACACACACACACACTACTCACACACACACACTACTCACACACACGCACTACTCTCACACACGCACTACTCTCACACACAGACACTACTCACACACACACACTACTCTCACACACACACACTACTCACACACACACACACTACTCTCACACACACACACTACTCTCTCACACACACACTACTCTCACACACACACTACTCTCACACACACACACTACTCTCACAAGCACACTACTCACACACACACACACTACTCACACACGCACACTACTCTCACACACACACACTACTCTCACACGCACACTACTCACACACACACACACTACTCACACACACACACTACTCTCACACACACACTACTCACACACACACACTACTCACACACACACACACTACTCACACACACACACTACTCACACACACACACACTACTCACACACACACACTACTCTCACACACGCACACTACTCTCACACACACACACTACTCTCACACACACACTACTCACACACGCACACTACTCACACACACACACACTACTCTCACACGCACACTACTCACACACACACACACTACTCACACACACACACTACTCACACACACACACTACTCTCACACACACACTACTCACACACACACACTACTCACACACACACACTACTCTAACACACACACTACTCACACAAACACACTACTCTCACACACACACTACTCTCACACACACACTACTCTCACACACACACTACTCACACACACACACTACTCTCACACACACACACTACTCTCACACACACACTACTCTCACACACACACTACTCACACACACACACACTACTCACACACGCACACTACTCTCACACACACACACTACTCACACACACACACTACTCACACACACACACGACTCTAACACACACACTACTCACACACACACACTACTCTCACACACACACACTACTCACACACACACTACTCTCACACACACACTACTCACACACACACACTACTCACACACACACACTACTCTCACACACACACACACTACTCTCACACACACACTACTCACACACACAGACTACTCTCACACACACACTACTCTCTCACACACACACACTACTCACACCCACACTACTCTCACACACACACACTACTCTCACACACACACTACTCACACACACACACTACTCACACACACACATTACTCTCACACACACACTACTCTCACACACACACACTACTCACACACACATACTACTCTCACACACACACTACTCACACACACACACTACTCTCACACACACACTACTCACACACACACACACTACTCTCACACACACACTACACACACACACACACACTACTCACACACACACACTACTCACACACACGCACTACTCTCACACACACACTACTCTCACACACACACACTACTCACACACACACACTACTCACACACACACACTACTCTAACACACACACTACTCACACACACACACTACTCTCACACACACACAGTACTCACACACACACTACTCTCACACACACACTACTCACACACACACTACTCACACACACACACTACTCTCACACACACACACACTACTCACACACACACACTACTCACACACACGCACTACTCTCACACACGCACTACTCTCACACACAGACACTACTCACACACACACACTACTCTCACACACACACTACTCACACACACACACTACTCACGCACACACTACTCTCACACACACACACTACTCACACACACACACTACTCTCACACACACACACTACTCACACACACACACTTCTCACACACACACACTACTCTAACACACACACTACTCACACACACACACTACTCTCACACACACACACTACTCACACACACACTACTCTCACACACACACTACTCACACACACACTACTCACACACACACACTACTCACACACACACACTACTCACACACACACACTACTGTCACACACACACACTACTCACACACACACACTACTCTCACACACACACTACTCACACACACACACACTACTCTCACACAAACACTACTCACACACACACACTACTCACACACACACACTACTCTCTCACACACACACTACTCACACACACACACTACTCTCACACACACACACTACTCACACACACACACACTACTCTCACACACACACACTACTCTCTCACACACACACTACTCTCACACACACACTACTCTCACACACACACACTACTCTCACAAGCACACTACTCACACACACACACACTACTCACACACGCACACTACTCTCACACACACACACTACTCTCACACGCACACTACTCACACACACACACACTACTCACACACACACACTACTCTCACACACACACTACTCACACACACACACTACTCACACACACACACACTACTCACACACACACACTACTCACACACACACACACTACTCACACACACACACTACTCTCACACACGCACACTACTCTCACACACACACACTACTCTCACACACACACTACTCACACACGCACACTACTCACACACACACACACACTACTCTCACACGCACACTACTCACACACACACACACTACTCACACACACACACTACTCACACACACACACTACTCTCACACACACACTACTCACACACACACACTACTCACACACACACACTACTCTAACACACACACTACTCACACACACACACTACTCTCACACACACACTACTCTCACACACACACTACTCTCACACACACACTACTCACACACACACACTACTCTCACACACACACACTACTCTCACACACACACTACTCTCACACACACACTACTCACACACACACAAACTACTCACACACGCACACTACTCTCACACACACACACTACTCACACACACACACTACTCACACACACACACGACTCTAACACACACACTACTCACACACACACACTACTCTCACACACACACACTACTCACACACACACTACTCTCACACACACACTACTCACACACACACACTACTCACACACACACACTACTCTCACACACACACACACTACTCTCACACACACACTACTCACACACACAGACTACTCTCACACACACACTACTCTCTCACACACACACACTACTCACACCCACACTACTCTCACACACACACACTACTCTCACACACACACTACTCACACACACACACTACTCACACACACACATTACTCTCACACACACACTACTCTCACACACACACACTACTCACACACACATACTACTCTCACACACACACTACTCACACACACACACTACTGTCACACACACACTCACTACTCACACACACACACTACTCTCACACACACACTACTCACACACACACACACTACTCTCACACAAACACTACTCACACACACACACTACTCACACACACACACTACTCTCTCACACACACACTACTCACACACACACACTACTCTCACACACACACACTACTCACACACACACACACTACTCTCACACACACACACTACTCTCTCACACACACACTACTCTCACACACACACTACTCTCACACACACACACTACTCTCACAAGCACACTACTCACACACACACACACTACTCACACACGCACACTACTCTCACACACACACACTACTCTCACACGCACACTACTCACACACACACACACTACTCACACACACACACTACTCTCACACACACACTACTCACACACACACACTACTCACACACACACACACTACTCACACACACACACTACTCACACACACACACACTACTCACACACACACACTACTCTCACACACGCACACTACTCTCACACACACACACTACTCTCACACACACACTACTCACACACGCACACTACTCACACACACACACACTACTCTCAGACGCACACTACTCACACACACACACACTACTCACACACACACACTACTCACACACACACACTACTCTCACACACACACTACTCACACACACACACTACTCACACACACACACTACTCTAACACACACACTACTCACACACACACACTACTCTCACACACACACTACTCTCACACACACACTACTCTCACACACACACTACTCACACACACACACTACTCTCACACACACACACTACTCTCACACACACACTACTCTCACACACACACTACTCACACACACACACACTACTCACACACGCACACTACTCTCACACACACACACTACTCACACACACACACTACTCACACACACACACGACTCTAACACACACACTACTCACACACACACACTACTCTCACACACACACACTACTCACACACACACTACTCTCACACACACACTACTCACACACACACACTACTCACACACACACACTACTCTCACACACACACACACTACTCTCACACACACACTACTCACACACACAGACTACTCTCACACACACACTACTCTCTCACACACACACACTACTCACACCCACACTACTCTCACACACACACACTACTCTCACACACACACTACTCACACACACACACTACTCACACACACACATTACTTTCACACACACACTACTCTCACACACACACACTACTCACACACACATACTACTCTCACACACACACGACTCACACACACACACTACTCTCACACACACACTACTCACACACACACACACTACTCTCACACACACACTACACACACACACACACACTACTCACACACACACACTACTCACACACACGCACTACTCTCACACACGCACTACTCTCACACACAGACACTACTCACACACACACACTACTCTCACACACACACACTACTCACACACACACACACTACTCTCACACACACACACTACTCTCTCACACACACACTACTCTCACACACACACTACTCTCACACACACACACTACTCTCACAAGCACACTACTCACACACACACACACTACTCACACACGCACACTACTCTCACACACACACACTACTCTCACACGCACACTACTCACACACACACACACTACTCACACACACACACTACTCTCACACACACACTACTCACACACACACACTACTCACACACACACACACTACTCACACACACACACTACTCACACACACACACACTACTCACACACACACACTACTCTCACACACGCACACTACTCTCACACACACACACTACTCTCACACACACACTACTCACACACGCACACTACTCACACACACACACACTACTCTCACACGCACACTACTCACACACACACACACTACTCACACACACACACTACTCACACACACACACTACTCTCACACACACACTACTCACACACACACACTACTCACACACACACACTACTCTAACACACACACTACTCACACACACACACTACTCTCACACACACACTACTCTCACACACACACTACTCTCACACACACACTACTCACACACACACACTACTCTCACACACACACACTACTCTCACACACACACTACTCTCACACACACACTACTCACACACACACACACTACTCACACACGCACACTACTCTCACACACACACACTACTCACACACACACACTACTCACACACACACACGACTCTAACACACACACTACTCACACACACACACTACTCTCACACACACACACTACTCACACACACACTACTCTCACACACACACTACTCACACACACACACTACTCACACACACACACTACTCTCACACACACACACACTACTCTCACACACACACTACTCACACACACAGACTACTCTCACACACACACTACTCTCTCACACACACACACTACTCACACCCACACTACTCTCACACACACACACTACTCTCACACACACACTACTCACACACACACACTACTCACACACACACATTACTCTCACACACACACTACTCTCACACACACACACTACTCACACACACATACTACTCTCACACACACACTACTCACACACACACACTACTCTCACACACACACTACTCACACACACACACACTACTCTCACACACACACTACACACACACACACACACTACTCACACACACACACTACTCACACACACGCACTACTCTCACACACACACTACTCTCACACACACACACTACTCACACACACACACTACTCACACACACACACTACTCTAACACACACACTACTCACACACACACACTACTCTCACACACACACAGTACTCACACACACACTACTCTCACACACACACTACTCACACACACACTACTCACACACACACACTACTCTCACACACACACACACTACTCACACACACACACTACTCACACACACGCACTACTCTCACACACGCACTACTCTCACACACAGACACTACTCACACACACACACTACTCTCACACACACACTACTCACACACACACACTACTCACGCACACACTACTCTCACACACACACACTACTCACACACACACACTACTCTCACACACACACACTACTCACACACACACACTTCTCACACACACACACTACTCTAACACACACACTACTCACACACACACACTACTCTCACACACACACACTACTCACACACACACTACTCTCACACACACACTACTCACACACACACTACTCACACACACACACTACTCACACACACACACTACTCACACACACACACTACTGTCACACACACACACTACTCACACACACACACTACTCTCACACACACACTACTCACACACACACACACTACTCTCACACAAACACTACTCACACACACACACTACTCACACACACACACTACTCTCTCACACACACACTACTCACACACACACACTACTCTCACACACACACACTACTCACACACACACACACTACTCTCACACACACACACTACTCTCTCACACACACACTACTCTCACACACACACTACTCTCACACACACACACTACTCTCACAAGCACACTACTCACACACACACACACTACTCACACACGCACACTACTCTCACACACACACACTACTCTCACACGCACACTACTCACACACACACACACTACTCACACACACACACTACTCTCACACACACACTACTCACACACACACACTACTCACACACACACACACTACTCACACACACACACTACTCACACACACACACACTACTCACACACACACACTACTCTCACACACGCACACTACTCTCACACACACACACTACTCTCACACACACACTACTCACACACGCACACTACTCACACACACACACACACTACTCTCACACGCACACTACTCACACACACACACACTACTCACACACACACACTACTCACACACACACACTACTCTCACACACACACTACTCACACACACACACTACTCACACACACACACTACTCTAACACACACACTACTCACACACACACACTACTCTCACACACACACTACTCTCACACACACACTACTCTCACACACACACTACTCACACACACACACTACTCTCACACACACACACTACTCTCACACACACACTACTCTCACACACACACTACTCACACACACACAAACTACTCACACACGCACACTACTCTCACACACACACACTACTCACACACACACACTACTCACACACACACACGACTCTAACACACACACTACTCACACACACACACTACTCTCACACACACACACTACTCACACACACACTACTCTCACACACACACTACTCACACACACACACTACTCACACACACACACTACTCTCACACACACACACACTACTCTCACACACACACTACTCACACACACAGACTACTCTCACACACACACTACTCTCTCACACACACACACTACTCACACCCACACTACTCTCACACACACACACTACTCTCACACACACACTACTCACACACACACACTACTCACACACACACATTACTCTCACACACACACTACTCTCACACACACACACTACTCACACACACATACTACTCTCACACACACACTACTCACACACACACACTACTCTCACACACACACTACTCACACACACACACTACTCTCACACACACACTACACACACACACACACACTACTCACACACACACACTACTCACACACACGCACTACTCTCACACACGCACTACTCTCACACACAGACACTACTCACACACACACACTACTCTCACACACACACTACTCACACACACACACTACTCACGCACACACTACTCTCACACACACACACTACTCACACACACACACTACTCTCACACACACACACTACTCACACACACACACTACTCACACACACACACTACTCTAACACACACACTACTCACACACACACACTACTCTCACACACACACACTACTCACACACACACTACTCTCACACACACACTACTCACACACACACTACTCACACACACACACTACTCTCACACACACACACACTACTCTCACACACACACTACTCACACGCACACACTACTCTCACGCACACACTACTCTCACACACACACACTACTCACACACACACTACTCTCACACACACACACTACTCTCACACACACACTACTCACACACGCACACTACTCTCACACACACTACTCACACACACACACTACACACACACACACTACTCTCACACAAACACACTACTCACACACACACACTACTCACACACACACACACTACTCTCACACACACACTACTCTCACACACACACTACTCTCACACACACACACTACTCTCACACACACACACTACTCACACACACACACTACTCTCACACACACACACTACTCACACACACACACTACTCTCACACACACACACTACTCACACACACACACAATACTCTCACACACACACTACTCACACACACACACTACTCACACACACACACTACTCTCACACACACACACTACTCACACACACACACTACTCTCACACACACACACTACTCACACACACACACACTACTCTCACACACACACACTACTCTCACACACACACTACTCTCACACACACACTACTCTCACACACACACACTACTCTCACACACACACTACTAACACACACACACTACTCACACACACACACACTACTCACACACGCACACTACTCTCACACACACACACTACTCATACACACACACTACTCTCACACACACACTACTCACACACACACACACTACTCACACACGCTCACTACTCTCACACACACACACTACTCTCACACGCACACTACTCACACACGCACACTACTCACACACACACACACTACTCACACACACATACTACTCACACACACACACACTACTCTCACACACACACTACTCACACACGCACACTACTCACACACGCACACTACTCACACACACACACTACTCACACACACACACACTCCTCTGACACACACACTATTCACACACACACACACTACTCTCACACACACACTATTCACACACACACACTACTCTCACACACACACTACTCTCTCACACACACACTACTCACACACACACACTACTCTCACACACACACTACTCTCACACACACACACACTACTCTCACACACACACACACTACTCTCACACACACACTACTCACACACACAGACTACTCTCACACACACACTACTCTCTCACACACACACAATACTCACACCCACACTACTCTCACACACACACACTACTCTCACACACACACTACTCACACACACACACTACTCACACACACACATTACTCTCACACACACACTACTCTCACACACACACACTACTCACACACACATACTACTCTCACACACACACTACTCACACACACACACTACTCTCACACACACACTACTCACACACACACACACTACTCTCACACACACACTACACACACACACACACACTACTCACACACACACACTACTCACACACACGCACTACTCTCACACACGCACTACTCTCACACACAGACACTACTCACACACACACACTACTCTCACACACACACTACTCACACACACACACTACTCACGCACACACTACTCTCACACACACACACTACTCACACACACACACTACTCTCACACACACACACTACTCACACACACACACTACTCACACACACACACTACTCTAACACACACACTACTCACACACACACACTACTCTCACACACACACAGTACTCACACACACACTACTCTCACACACACACTACTCACACACACACTACTCACACACACACACTACTCTCACACACACACACACTACTCACACACACACACTACTCACACACACGCACTACTCTCACACACGCACTACTCTCACACACAGACACTACTCACACACACACACTACTCTCACACACACACTACTCACACACACACACTACTCACGCACACACTACTCTCACACACACACACTACTCACACACACACACTACTCTCACACACACACACTACTCACACACACACACTACTCACACACACACACTACTCTAACACACACACTACTCACACACACACACTACTCTCACACACACACACTACTCACACACACACTACTCTCACACACACACTACTCACACACACACTACTCACACACACACACTACTCACACACACACACTACTCACACACACACACTACTGTCACACACACACACACTACTCACACACACACACTACTCTCACACACACACTACTCACACACACACACACTACTCTCACACAAACACTACTCACACACACACACTACTCACACACACACACTACTCTCTCACACACACACTACTCACACACACACACTACTCTCACACACACACACTACTCACACACACACACACTACTCTCACACACACACACTACTCTCTCACACACACACTACTCTCACACACACACTACTCTCACACACACACACTACTCTCACAAGCACACTACTCACACACACACACACTACTCACACACGCACACTACTCTCACACACACACACTACTCTCACACGCACACTACTCACACACACACACACTACTCACACACACACACTACTCTCACACACACACTACTCACACACACACACTACTCACACACACACACACTACTCACACACACACACTACTCACACACACACACACTACTCACACACACACACTACTCTCACACACGCACACTACTCTCACACACACACACTACTCTCACACACACACTACTCACACACGCACACTACTCACACACACACACACACTACTCTCACACGCACACTACTCACACACACACACACTACTCACACACACACACTACTCACACACACACACTACTCTCACACACACACTACTCACACACACACACTACTCACACACACACACTACTCTAACACACACACTACTCACACACACACACTACTCTCACACACACACTACTCTCACACACACACTACTCTCACACACACACTACTCACACACACACACTACTCTCACACACACACACTACTCTCACACACACACTACTCTCACACACACACTACTCACACACACACAAACTACTCACACACGCACACTACTCTCACACACACACACTACTCACACACACACACTACTCACACACACACACGACTCTAACACACACACTACTCACACACACACACTACTCTCACACACACACACTACTCACACACACACTACTCTCACACACACACTACTCACACACACACACTACTCACACACACACACTACTCTCACACACACACACACTACTCTCACACACACACTACTCACACACACAGACTACTCTCACACACACACTACTCTCTCACACACACACACTACTCACACCCACACTACTCTCACACACACACACTACTCTCACACACACACTACTCACACACACACACTACTCACACACACACATTACTCTCACACACACACTACTCTCACACACACACACTACTCACACACACATACTTCTCTCACACACACACTACTCACACACACACACTACTCTCACACACACACTACTCACACACACACACACTACTCTCACACACACAGTACACACACACACACACACTACTCACACACACACACTACTCACACACACGCACTACTCTCACACACGCACTACTCTCACACACAGACACTACTCACACACACACACTACTCTCACACACACACTACTCACACACACACACTACTCACGCACACACTACTCTCACACACACACACTACTCACACACACACACTACTCTCACACACACACACTACTCACACACACACACTACTCACACACACACACTACTCTAACACACACACTACTCACACACACACACTACTCTCACACACACACACTACTCACACACACACTACTCTCACACACACACTACTCACACACACACTACTCACACACACACACTACTCTCACACACACACACACTACTCTCACACACACACTACTCACACGCACACACTACTCTCACGCACACACTACTCTCACACACACACACTACTCACACACACACTACTCTCTCACACACACACTACTCTCACACGCACACTACTCTCACACACACTACTCACACACACACACTACACACACACACACTACTCTCACACAAACACACTACTCACACACACACACTACTCACACACACACACACTACTCTCACACACACACTACTCTCACACACACACTACTCTCACACACACACACTACTCTCACACACACACACTACTCACACACACACACTACTCTCACACACACACACTACTCACACACACACACTACTCTCACACACACACACTACTCACACACACACACAATACTCTCACACACACACTACTCACACACACACACTACTCACACACACACACTACTCTCACACACACACACTACTCACACACACACACTACTCTCACACACACACACTACTCACACACACACACACTACTCTCACACACACACACTACTCTCACACACACACTACTCTCACACACACACTACTCTCACACACACACACTACTCTCACACACACACTACTAACACACACACACTACTCACACACACACACACTACTCACACACGCACACTACTCTCACACACACACACTACTCATACACACACACTACTCTCACACACACACTACTCACACACACACACACTACTCACACACGCTCACTACTCTCACACACACACACTACTCTCACACGCACACTACTCACACACGCACACTACTCACACACACACACACTACTCACACACACATACTACTCACACACACACACACTACTCTCACACACACACTACTCACACACGCACACTACTCACACACGCACACTACTCACACACACACACTACTCACACACACACACACTCCTCTGACACACACACTATTCACACACACACACACTACTCTCACACACACACTATTCACACACACACACTACTCTCACACACACACTACTCTCTCACACACACACTACTCACACACACACACTACTCTCACACACACACTACTCTCACACACACACTACTCTCACACACAAACTACTCACACACACACACTACTCTCACACACACACTACTCACACACGCACACTACTCATACACACACACACTACTCTCACACACACACTACTCTCACACACACACTACTCACACACACACACTACTCTCACACACACACTACTCACACACACACACACTACTCACACACACACACTACTCTCACACACACATTACTCACACACACACACTACTCACACACACACACTACTCTCACACACACACTACTCACACACACACACACTACTCACACACACACACTACTCTCACACACACACACTATTCTCACACGCACACTACTCACACATCCACACTACTCACACACACACACACTACTCACACACACAAACTACTCACACACACACACACTACTCTCACACACACACTATTCACACACACACACTACTCTCACACACACACTACTCTCTCACACACACACTACTCACACACACACACTACTCTCACACACACACACTACTCTCACACACACACACTACTCTCACACACAAACTACTCACACACACACACTACTCTCACACACACACTACTCTCACACACACACTACTCACACACACACACTACTCAAACACACACACACTACTCTCACACACACTACTCACACACACACACTACTCACACACACACACTACTCTCACACACACACTAATCTCACACACACACACTACTCACACACACACACCACTCACACACGCACACACTACTCTCACACACACACACTACTCTCACACACACACTACTCTCACACACACACACTACTCTCACACACACACTACTCACACACACACACTACTCTCACACACACACTACTCTCACACACACGCTACTCACACACTCACACACTACTCACACACTACTCACACACACACACTACTCTCACACACACACTACTCTCATACACACACACACTACTCACACACACACTACTCTCACACACACACACTACTCTCACACACACACACTACTCACACACACACACACTACTCACACACACACACTACTCACACACACACACTACTCTCACACACACACTACTCACACACACACACACTACTCTCACACACACACACTACTCACACACACACACTTCTCTCACACACACACACGACTCACACACACACTACTCTCACACACACACTACTCACACACACACACTACTCACACACACACACTACTCTCACACACACACACTACTCTCACACACACACTACTCACACACACACACTACTCTCTCACACACACTACTCTCACACACACACACACTACTCACACACACACTACTCTCACACACACACACTACTCTCACACACACACTACTCACACACACACACTACTCACACACACATTACTCTCACACACACACTACTCTCACACACACACACTACTCACACACACACACTACTCTCACACACACACTACTCACACACACACACTACTCTCACACACACACTACTCTCTCACACACACACTACTCACACACACACACTACTCTCACACACACACTACTCACACACACACACTACTCACACACACACACTACTCTCACACACACACTACTCACCCACACACACACTACTCACACAGACACACTACTCACACACAGACACAATACTCTCACACACACACTACCCGCACACACACACTACTCTCACACACACACTACTCACACACACACACTACTCTCACACACACACTACTCACCCACACACACTACTCTCACACACACACTACTCACACACACACACTACTCACGCACACACTACTCTCACACACACACGACTCACACACACACACTACTCACACACACACACTACTCTCACACACACACTACTCACACACACACACTACTCATTCACACACACACTACTCTCACACACACACTACTCTCACACACACACTACTCACACACACACACTACTCTCACACACACACTACTCTCACACACACACACTACTCACACACACACACTACTCACACACACACACTACTCTCACACACACACACTACTCACACACACACACTACTCACACACACACACACTACTCTCACACACACACTACTCACACACACACACTACTCACACAAACACACTACTCTCACACACACACACTACTCACACACACACACTACTCTCACACACACACACTACTCACACACACACACTACTCTCACTCACACACACACTACTCTCTCACACACACACTACTCTCACAAACACACTACTCACACACACACACTACTCTCACACACACACTACTCACACACACACACACTACTCACACACGCACACTACTCTCACACACACACACTACTCACACACACACACTACTCACACACACACACTACTCTAACACACACACTACTCACACACACACACTACTCTCACACACACACTACTCTCACACACACACTACTCACACACACACACTACTCTCATACACACACACTACTCTCACACACACACTACTCTCACACACACACTACTCACACACACACACACTACTCACACACACACACTACTCTCACACACACACTACTCACACACACACACACTACTCTCACACACACACTACTCACACACACACTACTCACACACGCACACTACTCTCACACACACACTACTCACACACGCACACTACTCACACACGCACACTACTCACACACGCACTCTACTCACACACACACACTACTCTAACACACACACTACTCACACACACACACTACTCTCACACACACACTACTCTCACACACACACTACTCACACACACACACTACTCTCATACACACACACTACTCTCACACACACACTACTCTCACACACACACTACTCACAGACACACACACTACTCTCTCACACACACACTACTCTCACACACACACTACTCACACACACACACACTACTCTCACACACACACTACTCACACACACACACTACTCACACAAACACACTACTCTCACACACACACACTACTCACACACACACACTACTCTCACACACACACACTACTCACACACACACACTACTCTCACTCACACACACACTACTCTCTCACACACACACTACTCTCACAAACACACTACTCACACACACACACTACTCTCACACACACACTACTCACACACACACACACTACTCACACACGCACACTACTCTCACACACACACACTACTCACACACACACACTACTCACACACACACACTACTCTAACACACACACTACTCACACACACACACTACTCTCACACACACACTACTCTCACACACACACTACTCACACACACACACTACTCTCATACACACACACTACTCTCACACACACACTACTCTCACACACACACTACTCACACACACACACACTACTCACACACACACACTACTCTCACACACACACTACTCACACACACACACACTACTCTCACACACACACTACTCACACACACACTACTCACACACGCACACTACTCTCACACACACACTACTCACACACGCACTACTCACACACGCACACTACTCTCACACACACACTACTCACACACACACTACTCACACACACACACTACTCACACACGCACACTACTCTCACACACACACTACTCACACACACACTACTCACACACACACTACTCACACACACACACTACTGTCACACACACACACACTACTCACACAGACACACTACTCTCACACACACACTACTCACACACACACACACTACTCTCACACACACACTACTCACACACACACACTACTCACACACACACACTACTCTCTCACACACACACTACTCACACACACACACTACTCTCACACACACACACTACTCACACACACACACACTACTCTCACACACACACACTACTCTCTCACACACACACTACTCTCACACACACACTACTCTCACACACACACACTACTCTCACACGCACACTACTCACACACACACACACTACTCACACACGCACACTACTCTCACACACACACACTACTCACACACGCACACTACTCACACACACACACACTACTCACACACACACACTACTCTCACACACACACTACTCACACACACACACTACTCACACACACACACACTACTCACACACACACACTACTCACACACACACACTACTCACCCACACACACACTACTCACACACACACACTACTCTGACACACGCACACTACTCTCACACACACACACTACTCTCACACACACACTACTCACACACGCACACTACTCACACACACACACACTACTCTCACACGCACACTACTCACACACACACACACTACTCACACACACACACTACTCACACACACACACTACTCTCACACACACACTACTCACACACACACACTACTCACACACACACACTACTCTAACACACACACTACTCACACACACACACTACTCTCACACACACACTACTCTCACACACACACTACTCACACACACACACTACTCTCACACACACACACTACTCTCACACACACACTACTCTCACACACACACACTACTCTCACACACACACTACTCTCACACACACACACTACTCACACACACACACTACTCACACACACACACACTACTCTCACACACACACTACTCACACACACACACTACTCACACACACACACTACTCTCTCACACACACACTACTCTCACACACACACTACTCTCACACACACACACTACTCTCACACACACACTACTCACACACACACTACTCACACACGCACACTACTCTCACACACACACTACTCACACACACACACTACTCACACACACACACACTACTCACACACGCACACTACTCTCACACACACACTACTCACACACACACTACTCACACACACACACTACTCACACACACACACACTACTCTCACACACACACTACTCACACACACACACTACTCACACACACACACTACTCTCTCACACACACACTACTCACACACACTACTCTCACACACACACACTACTCACACACACACACACTACTCTCACACACACACACTACTCTCTCACACACACACTACTCTCACACACACACTACTCTCACACACACACACTACTCTCACACGCACACTACTCACACACACACACACTACTCACACACGCACACTACTCTCTCACACACACACTACTCTCACACGCACACTACTCACACACACACACACTACTCACACACACACTACTCCCACACACACACTACTCACACACACACACTACTCACACACACACACACTACTCACACACACACACTACTCACACACACACACTACTCACACACACACACACTACTCACACACACACACTACTCTCACACACGCACACTACTCTCACACACACACACTACTCTCACACACACACTACTCACACACGCACACTACTCACACACACACACACTACTCTGACACGCACACTACTCACACACACACACACTACTCACACACACACACTACTCACACACACACACACTACTCACACACGCACACTACTCTCACACACACACACTACTCACACACACACACTACTCTAACACACACACTACTCACACACACACACTACTCTCACACACACACTACTCTAACACACACACTACTCACACACACACACACTACTCACACACACACACTACTCACACACACACACTACTCACACACACACACTACTCTAACACACACACTACTCACACACACACACTACTCTCACACACACACTACTCTCACACACACACTACTCTCACACACACACTACTCACACACACACACTACTCTCACACACACACACTACTCTCACACACACACTACTCTCACACACACACTACTCACACACACACACACTACTCACACACGCACACTACTCTCACACACACACACTACTCACACACACACACTACTCACACACACACACTACTGTAACACACACACTACTCACACACACACACTACTCTCACACACACACACTACTCACACACACACTACTCTCACACACACACTACTCACACACACACACTACTCACACACACACACTACTCTCACACACACACACACTACTCTCACACACACACTACTCACACACACACACTACTCTCACACACACACTACTCTCACACACACACACACTACTCACACACACACTACTCTCACACACACACTACTCTCACACACACACTACTCACACACACACACTACTCACACACACACATTACTCTCACACACACACTACTCTCACACACACACACTACTCACACACACACACTACTCTCACACACACACTACTCACACACACACACTACTCTCACACACACACTACTCACACACACACACACTCCTCTCACACACACACTACACACACACACACACTACTCACACACACACACTACTCACACACACGCACTACTCTCACACACGCACTACTCTCACACACAGACACTACTCACACACACACACTACTCTCACACACACACTACTCACACACACACACTACTCTCACACACACACTACTCACACACACACACTACTCACGCACACACTACTCTCACACACACACACTACTCACACACACACACTACTCTCACACACACACACTACTCACACACACACACTACTCACACACACACACTACTCTAACACACACACTACTCACACACACACACTACTCTCACACACACAACTCTCACACACACACTACTCACACACACACACTACTCACACACACACACTACTCTCACACACACACACACACTACTCTCACACACACACTACTCACACACACACACTACTCTCACGCACACACTACTCTCACACACACACACACTACTCACACACACACTACTCTCACACACACACACTACTCTCACACACACACTACTCACACACGCACACTACTCTCACACACACACACTACTCACACACACACACTACACACACACACACTACTCTCACACAAACACACTACTCACACACACACACTACTCACACACACACACACTACTCTCACACACACACTACTCTCACACACACACTACTCTCACACACACACACTACTCACACACACACACTACTCACACACACACACTACTCTCACACACACACACTACTCACACACACACACTACTCTCACACACACACACTACTCAGACTCACACACAATACTCTCACACACACACTACTCACACACACACACTACTCACACACACACACTACTCTCACACACACACACTACTCACACACACACACTACTCACACACACACACACTACTCACACACACACACTACTCTCACACACACACACTACTTCCACACACACACTACTCTCACACACACACTACTCTCACACACACACACTACTCTCACACACACACTACTAACACACACACACTACTCACACACACACACACTACTCACACACGCACACTACTCTCACACACACACACTACTCATACACACACACTACTCTCACACACACACTACTCACACACACACACACTACTCACACACGCACACTACTCTCACACACACACACTACTCTCACACGCACACTACTCACACACGCACACTACTCACACACACACACACTACTCACACACACATACTACTCACACACACACACACTACTCTCACACACACACGACTCACACACACACACTACTCACACACGCACACTACTCACACACACACACACTACTCACACACACACACTACTCACACACACACACACTACTCTGACACACACACTATTCACACACACACACACACTACTCTCACACACACACTATTCACACACACACACTACTCTCACACACACACTACTCTCTCACACACACACTACTCACACACACACACTACTCTCACACACACACTACTCTCACACACACACACTACTCTCACACACAAACTACTCACACACACACTACTCTCACACACACACTACTCACACACGCACACTACTCATACACACACACACTACTCTCACACACACACTACTCTCACACACACACTACTCACACACACACACTACTCTCACACACACACTACTCACACACACACACACTACTCACACACACACACTACTCTCACACACACATTACTCACACACACACACTACTCACACACACACACTACTCTCACACACACACTACTCACACACACACACACTACTCACACACGCACACTACTCTCACACACACACTACTCTCACACACACACACTACTCTCACACGCACACTACTCACACATCCACACTACTCACACACACACACACTACTCACACACACACACTACTCACACACACACACACTACTCTCACACACACACTATTCACAAACACACACTACTCTCACACACACACTACTCTCACACACACACACTACTCTCACACACAAACACTACTCTCACACACAAACGACTCACACACACACACTACTCTCACACACACACTACTCTCACACACACACTACTCACACACACACACTACTCAAACAAACACACACTACTCTCACACACACTACTCACACACACACACTACTCACACACACACACTACTCTCACACACACACTAATCTCACACACACACACTACTCACACACACACACACCACTCACACACGCACACACTACTCTCACACACACACACTACTCTCACACACACACTACTCTCACACACACACTACTCTCACACACACACACTACTCTCACACACACACTACTCACACACACACACTACTCTCACACACACACTACTCTCACACACACACTACTCACACACTCACACACTACTCACACACTACTCACACACACACACTACTCTCACACACACACTACTCTCACACAAACACACACTACTCACACACACACTACTCTCACACACACACACACAACTCTCACACACACACACTACTCACACACACACACACTACTCACACACACACACTACTCACACACACACACTACTCTCACACACACACTACTCACACACACACACACTACTCTCACACACACACACTACTCACACACACACACACTTCTCTCACATACACACACTACTCTCACACACACACTACTCTCACACACACACTACTCACACACACACACTACTCTCACACACACACTACTCACACACACACACACTACTCACACACACACACTACTCTCACACACACATTACTCACACACACACACTACTCACACACACACACTACTCTCACACACACACTACTCACACACACACACACTACTCACACACGCACACTACTCTCACACACACACTACTCTCACACACACACACTACTCTCACACGCACACTACTCACACATCCACACTACTCACACACACACACACTACTCACACACACACACTACTCACACACACACACACTACTCTCACACACACACTATTCACAAACACACACTACTCTCACACACACACTACTCTCACACACACACACTACTCTCACACACAAACACTACTCTCACACACAAACGACTCACACACACACACTACTCTCACACACACACTACTCTCACACACACACTACTCACACACACACACTACTCAAACAAACACACACTACTCTCACACACACTACTCACACACACACACTACTCACACACACACACTACTCTCACACACACACTAATCTCACAC
Source organism: Chiloscyllium punctatum (assembly GCF_047496795.1). Lineage (NCBI taxonomy): Eukaryota > Metazoa > Chordata > Chondrichthyes > Orectolobiformes > Hemiscylliidae > Chiloscyllium > Chiloscyllium punctatum. The sequence goes on from NW_027310449.1 coordinate 46,215, forward strand.
ACACACACTACTCACACACACACACACCACTCACACACGCACACACTACTCTCACACACACACACTACTCTCACACACACACTACTCTCACACACACACTACTCTCACACACACACACTACTCTCACACACACACTACTCACACACACACACTACTCTCACACACACACTACTCTCACACACACACTACTCACACACTCACACACTACTCACACACTACTCACACACACACACTACTCTCACACACACACTACTCTCACACAAACACACACTACTCACACACACACTACTCTCACACACACACACAACTCTCACACACACACACTACTCACACACACACACACTACTCACACACACACACTACTCACACACACACACTACTCTCACACACACACTACTCACACACACACACACTACTCTCACACACACACACTACTCACACACACACACACTTCTCTCACATACACACACTACTCACACACACACTACTCTCACACACACACTACTCACACGCACACACTACTCACACACACACACTACTCTCACACACACACACTACTCTCACACACACACTACTCACACACACACACTACTCTCACACACACACTACTCTCACACACACACACACTACTCACACACACACTACTCTCACACACACACACTACTCTCACACACACACTACTCACACACACACACTACTCACACACACATTACTCTCACACACACACTACTCTCACACACACACACACTACTCACACACACACACTACTCTCACACACACACTACTCACACACACACACTACTCTCACACACACACTACTCTCTCACACACACACTACTCACACACACACACTACTCTCACACACACACTACTCACACACACACACTACTCACACACACACACTATTCTCACACACACACTACTCACCCACACACACACTACTCACACAGACACACTACTCACACACAGACACAATACTCTCACACACACACTACCCTCACACACACACTACTCTCACACACACACTACTCACGCACAAACTACTCTCACACACACACTACTCACACACACACACTACTCACACACACACACTACTCTCACACTCACACTACTCACACACACACACACTACTCACACACACACACACTACTCTCACACACACACTACTCTCACACACACACTACTCACACACACACACTACTCTCACACACACACTACTCTCACACACACACACTACTCACACACACACACTACTCACACACACACACTACTCTCACACACACACACTACTCACACACACACACTACTCACACACACACACTACTCTCACACACACACTACTCACACACACACTCCACTCACACACACACACTACTCTCATACACACACACTACTCACACACACACACTACTCTCACACACACACACTACTCACACACACACACACTACTCTCACTCACACACACACTACTCTCTCACACACACACTACTCTCACAAACACACTACTCACACACACACACTACTCTCACACACACACTACTCTCACACACACACACTACTCACACACACACACTACTCACACACACACACTACTCTAACACACACACTACTCACACACACACACCATTCTCACACACACACTACTATCACACACACTCTACTCACACACACACACTACTCTCATACACACACACTACTCTCACACACACACTACTCTCACACACACACTACTCACACACACACACTACTCACACACTCACACACTACTCACACACTACTCACACACACACACTACTCTCACACACACACTACTCTCACACAAACACACACTACTCACACACACACTACTCTCACACACACACACAACTCTCACACACACACACTACTCACACACACACACACTACTCACACACACACACTACTCACACACACACACTACTCTCACACACACACTACTCACACACACACACACTACTCTCACACACACACACTACTCACACACACACACACTTCTCTCACATACACACACTACTCACACACACACTACTCTCACACACACACTACTCACACGCACACACTACTCACACACACACACTACTCTCACACACACACACTACTCTCACACACACACTACTCACACACACACACTACTCTCACACACACACTACTCTCACACACACACACACTACTCACACACACACTACTCTCACACACACACACTACTCTCACACACACACTACTCACACACACACACTACTCACACACACATTACTCTCACACACACACTACTCTCACACACACACACACTACTCACACACACACACTACTCTCACACACACACTACTCACACACACACACTACTCTCACACACACACTACTCTCTCACACACACACTACTCACACACACACACTACTCTCACACACACACTACTCACACACACACACTACTCACACACACACACTATTCTCACACACACACTACTCACCCACACACACACTACTCACACAGACACACTACTCACACACAGACACAATACTCTCACACACACACTACCCTCACACACACACTACTCTCACACACACACTACTCACGCACAAACTACTCTCACACACACACTACTCACACACACACACTACTCACACACACACACTACTCTCACACTCACACTACTCACACACACACACACTACTCACACACACACACACTACTCTCACACACACACTACTCTCACACACACACTACTCACACACACACACTACTCTCACACACACACTACTCTCACACACACACACTACTCACACACACACACTACTCACACACACACACTACTCTCACACACACACACTACTCACACACACACACTACTCACACACACACACTACTCTCACACACACACTACTCACACACACACTCCACTCACACACACACACTACTCTCATACACACACACTACTCACACACACACACTACTCTCACACACACACACTACTCACACACACACACACTACTCTCACTCACACACACACTACTCTCTCACACACACACTACTCTCACAAACACACTACTCACACACACACACTACTCTCACACACACACTACTCTCACACACACACACTACTCACACACACACACTACTCACACACACACACTACTCTAACACACACACTACTCACACACACACACCATTCTCACACACACACTACTCTCACACACACTCTACTCACACACACACACTACTCTCATACACACACACTACTCTCACACACACACTACTCTCACACACACACTACTCACACACACACACACTACTCACACACGCACACTACTCTCACACACACACACTACTCACACACACACACTACTCACACACACACACTACTCTAACACACACACTACTCTCACACACACACTACTCTCACACACACACACTACTCACACACACACTACTCTCTCACACACACTACTCTCACACACACACTACTCACACACACACACACTACTCTCACACACACACTACTCACACACACACACTACTCTCACACACACACTACTCACACACACACACTACTCTCACACACACACTACTCACACACACACACTACTCTCACACACACACTACTCTCACACACACACTACTCACACACACACACTACTCACACACACACACTACTCACACACACACACTACTCTAACACACACACTACTCACACACACACACTACTCTCACACACACACTACTCTCACACACACACTACTCACACACACACACTACTCTCACACACACACACTACTCTCACACACACACTACTCTCACACACACACTACTCACACACACACACACTACTCACACACGCACACTACTCTCACACACACACACTACTCACACACACACACTACTCTAACACACACACTACTCTCACACACACACTACTCTCACACACACACACTACTCACACACACACTACTCTCACACACCCACTACTCTCACACACACACTACTCACACACACACACTACTCTCACACACACACTACTCACACACACACACTACTCACAGACACACACTACTCTCACACACACACACTACTCACACACACACACTACTCTCACACACACACACTACTCTTACACACACACACACTACTCTCACACACACACTACTCACACACACACACTACTCTCACACACACACTACTCTCACACACACACACACTACTCACACACACACTACTCTCACACACACACACTACTCTCACACACACACTACTCACACACACACACTACTCACACACACACATTACTCTCTCACACACACTACTCTCTCACACACACACTACTCACACACACACACTACTCTCACACACACACTACTCACACACACACACTACTCTCACACACACACTACTCACACACACACACACTACTCTCACACACACACTACTCACACACACACACACTACTCACACACACACTACTCACACACACACACTACTCTCACACACGCACTACTCTGACACACACACACACCTCTCACACACACACACTACTCTCACACACACACTACTCACACACACACTACTCTCACACACACACTACTCACACACACACACTACTCACGCACACACTACTCTCACACACACACACTACTCACACACACACACTACTCTCACACACACACACTACTCACACACACACACTACTCACACACACACACTACTCTAACACACACCCTACTCACACACACACACTACTCTCACACACACACACTACTCACACACACACTACTCTCACACACACACTACTCACACACACACACTACTCACACACACACACTAATCTCACACACACACTCTACTCTCACACACACTACTCACACACACACACTACTCTCACACACACACTACTCTCACACACACACACTACTCACACACACACTACTCTCACACACACACACTACTCTCACACACACACTACTCACACACGCACACTACTCTCACACACACACTACTCACACACACACACTACTCACACACACACACTACTCTCACACACACTACTCACACACACACACACTACTGTCACACACACACTACTCTCACACACACACTACTCTCACACACACACTACTCACACACACACACTACTCTCACACACACACTACTCTCACACACACACACTACTCACACACACACACTACACACACACACACTACTCTCACACACACACACTACTCACACACACACACACACTACTCACACACACACACAATACTCTCACACACACACTACTCACACACACACACTACTCACACACACACACTACTCTCACACACACACACTACTCACACACACACACTACTCTCACACACACACACTACTCACACACACACACACTACTCTCACACACACACACTACTCTCACACACACACTACTCTCACACACACACACTACTCTCACACACACACTACTAACACACACACACTACTCACACACACACACACTACTCACACACAGACACAATACTCTCACACACACACTACCCTCACACACACACTACTCTCACACACACACTACTCACGCACAAACTACTCTCACACACACACTACTCACACACACACACTACTCACACACACACACTACTCTCACACTCACACTACTCACACACACACACACTACTCACACACACACACACTACTCTCACACACACACTACTCTCACACACACACTACTCACACACACACACTACTCTCACACACACACTACTCTCACACACACACACTACTCACACACACACACTACTCACACACACACACTACTCTCACACACACACACTACTCACACACACACACTACTCACACACACACACTACTCTCACACACACACTACTCACACACACACTCCACTCACACACACACACTACTCTCATACACACACACTACTCACACACACACACTACTCTCACACACACACACTACTCACACACACACACACTACTCACACACACACACTACTCTCACTCACACACACACTACTCTCTCACACACACACTACTCTCACAAACACACTACTCACACACACACACTACTCTCACACACACACTACTCTCACACACACACACTACTCACACACACACACTACTCACACACACACACTACTCTAACACACACACTACTCACACACACACACCATTCTCACACACACACTACTCTCACACACACTCTACTCACACACACACACTACTCTCATACACACACACTACTCTCACACACACACTACTCTCACACACACACTACTCACACACACACACACTACTCACACACGCACACTACTCTCACACACACACACTACTCACACACACACACTACTCACACACACACACTACTCTAACACACACACTACTCTCACACACACACTACTCTCACACACACACACTACTCACACACACACTACTCTCTCACACACACTACTCTCACACACACACTACTCACACACACACACACTACTCTCACACACACACTACTCACACACACACACTACTCTCACACACACACTACTCACACACACACACTACTCTCACACACACACTACTCACACACACACACTACTCTCACACACACACTACTCTCACACACACACTACTCACACACACACACTACTCACACACACACACTACTCTAACACACACACTACTCTAACACACACACTACTCACACACACACACTACTCTCACACACACACTACTCACACACACACACTACTCTCACACACACACACTACTCTCACACACACACTACTCTCACACACACACTACTCACACACACACACACTACTCACACACGCACACTACTCTCACACACACACACTACTCACACACACACACTACTCTAACACACACACTACTCTCACACACACACTACTCTCACACACACACACTACTCACACACACACTACTCTCACACACCCACTACTCTCACACACACACTACTCACACACACACACTACTCTCACACACACACTACTCACACACACACACTACTCACAGACACACACTACTCTCACACACACACACTACTCACACACACACACTACTCTGACACACACACACTACTCTTACACACACACACACTACTCTCACACACACACTACTCACACACACACACTACTCTCACACACACACTACTCTCACACACACACACACTACTCACACACACACTACTCTCACACACACACACTACTCTCACACACACACTACTCACACACACACACTACTCACACACACACATTACTCTCTCACACACACTACTCTCTCACACACACACTACTCACACACACACACTACTCTCACACACACACTACTCACACACACACACTACTCTCACACACACACTACTCACACACACACACACTACTCTCACACACACACTACTCACACACACACACACTACTCACACACACACTACTCACACACACACACTACTCTCACACACGCACTACTCTGACACACACACACACCTCTCACACACACACACTACTCTCACACACACACTACTCACACACACACTACTCTCACACACACACTACTCACACACACACACTACTCACGCACACACTACTCTCACACACACACACTACTCACACACACACACTACTCTCACACACACACACTACTCACACACACACACTACTCACACACACACACTACTCTAACACACACCCTACTCACACACACACACTACTCTCACACACACACACTACTCACACACACACTACTCTCACACACACACTACTCACACACACACACTACTCACACACACACACTAATCTCACACACACACTCTACTCTCACACACACTACTCACACACACACACTACTCTCACACACACACTACTCTCACACACACACACTACTCACACACACACTACTCTCACACACACACACTACTCTCACACACACACTACTCACACACGCACACTACTCTCACACACACACTACTCACACACACACACTACTCACACACACACACTACTCTCACACACACTACTCACACACACACACACTACTGTCACACACACACTACTCTCACACACACACTACTCTCACACACACACTACTCACACACACACACTACTCTCACACACACACTACTCTCACACACACACACTACTCACACACACACACTACACACACACACACTACTCTCACACACACACACTACTCACACACACACACACACTACTCACACACACACACAATACTCTCACACACACACTACTCACACACACACACTACTCACACACACACACTACTCTCACACACACACACTACTCACACACACACACTACTCTCACACACACACACTACTCACACACACACACACTACTCTCACACACACACACTACTCTCACACACACACTACTCTCACACACACACACTACTCTCACACACACACTACTAACACACACACACTACTCACACACACACACACTACTCACACACGCACACTACTCTCACACACACACACTACTCACACACACACTACTCTCACACACACACTACTCACACACACACACACACTACTCACACACGCACACTACTCTCACACACACACACTACTCTCACACACACACTACTCTCACACACACACTACTCACACACACACACTACTCACACACGCACCCTACTCTCACACACACAAACTACTCACACACACACACTACTCTCACACACACACTACTCACACACACACACTACTCACACACACACACTACTCTCACACGCACACTACTCACACACGCACACTTCTCACACACACACACTACTCACACACACACACTACTCACACACACACACTACTCTCACACACACACTACTCACACACACACACTACTCACACACACACACTACTCTCACACACACATTACTCACACACACACACTACTCTCACACACACACTACTCACACACACACACACTACTCACACACACACACTACTCACACACACACACACGTCTCACACACACACACTACTCTCACACACACACTACTCACACACACACACTACTCTCACACACACACACTACTCTCACACACACACACTACTCTCACACAAACACTACTCACACACGCACACACTACTCTCTCACACACACACTACTCACACACACACACTACTCACACACACACACTACTCACACACACACACTACTCTCACACACACACACTACTCTCACACACACACAACTCTCACACACACACTACTCACACACACACACTACTCACACACTCACATACTACTCTCACACACACACTACTCACACACACACACTACTCTCACACACACACTACTCACACACACACACACTACTCACACACACACACTACTCACACACACACACTACTCTCACCCACACACTACTCTCACCCACACACACACTACTCACACACACACGCTACTCTCACACACACACACACAACTCACACACACACACTACTCACACACACACACTACTCACACACACACACTACTCTCACACACACACTACTCACACACACACACTACTCTCACACACACACACTACTCTCACACACACACACACTACTCACACACACACACACTACTCACACACTCACACACTACTCTCACACACACACACTACTCTCACACTCACACTACTCACACACACACTACTCACACACACACTACTCACACACACACACACTACTCACACACACACACTACTCTCACACACACACTACTCACACACACACACTACACTCACACACACACTACTCACACACACACACTACTCATCCACACACACTACTCACACACACACTACTCTCACACACACACTACTCACACACACACACACACTACTCACACACACACACACTACTCTCACACACACACACTACTCTCACACACACACTACTCACACACACACACTACTCACACACACACTCTACTCACACACACACACTACTCTCACACACACACTACTCACACACACACACTACTCTCACACACACACTACTCTCACACACACACACTACTCTCACACACACACTACTCACACACACACACTACTCTCACACACACACTACTCACACACACACACTACTCTCACACACACACTACTCTCACACACACACTACTCACACACACACACTACTCTCACACACACACTACTCACACACACACGCTACTCTCACACACACACTACACTCACTCACACACTACTCACACACACACACACTACTCTCACACACAAACACTACTCACAGACACACACTACTCACACACACACACTACTCTCACACACACACTACTCACACACACACACTACTCTCACACACACACACTACTCTCACACACACACACTACTCTCACACACACGCTACTCTCTCACACACACTACTCTCACACACACACTACTCTCACACTCACACTACTCACACACACACACTACTCACACACACACACTACTCTCACACACACACTACACTCACACACACACTACTCTCACACACACACTACTCTCACACACACACACTACTCTCACACACACACTACTCTCACGCACACACTACTCACACACACACACTACTCTCACACACACACTACTCTCACACACACACTACTCACACACACACTACTCACACACACACTACTCACACACACACACACTACTCACACACACACACTACTCTCACACACACACTACTCACACACACACACTCCTCTCACACACACACTACTCACACACACACACTACTCTCACACACCCACTACTCACACACACACACTACTCTCACACACACACACACTACTCACACACACACATTACTCACACAAACACACACTACTCTCACACACACACTACTCACACACACACACTACTCACACACACACACACTACTCTCACACACACGCACACTACTCACACACACGCACACTACTCTCACACACACACACTACTCACACACACTAACTCTCACACACACACACTACTCTCACAAACACACTACTCTCACACACACACTACTCACACACACACTACTCACACACACACTACTCACACACACACACACTACTCACACACACACACTACTCTCACACACACACTACTCACACACACACACTACTCTCACACACACACTACTCACACACACACACTACTCTCACACACACACTACTCACACACACACACTACTCATCCACACACACTACTCACACACACACTACTCTCACACACACACTACTCACACACACACACTACTCACACACACACTACTCTCTCACACACACACTACTCACACACACACACTACTCTCACACACACACTACTCACACACACACACACTACTCTCACACACACACTACTCTCACACACACACTACTCTCACACACACACACTACTCACACACACGCACTACGCTCACACACACACACTACTCTCACACACACACATTACTCTCACACACACACTACTCACACACACACACTACTCACACACACACACTACTCTCACACACACACACTACTCTCACACACACACTACTCTCACACACACACACTACTCTCACACACACACTACTCTCACACACACACACTACTCACACACACACACTACTCTCTCACACACACACTACTCACACACACACACTACTCTCACACATACACTACTCACACACACACACTACTCTCACACACACACTACTCTCTCACACACACTACTCACACACACACACTACTCTCACACACACACTACTCACACACACACTACTCTCACACACACACTACTCACACACACACACACTACTCTCACACACACACTACTCACACACACACACTACTCTCACACACACACACTACTCACACACACACACTACTCACACACACACACTACTCTCACACACACACACTACTCTCACACACACACTACTCACACACACATACTACTCTCACACACACACTACTCACACACACACACTACTCTCACACACACACTACTCTCTCACACACACACTACTCACACACACACACTACTCTCACACACACACTACTCACACACACACACTACTCTCACACACACACTACTCTCTCACACACACACTACTCACACACACACTACTCTCACACACACACTACTCTCACACACACACTACTCACACACACACACTACTCTCACACACACACTACTCTCTCACACACACACTACTCTCACACACACACTACTCTCACACACACACTACTCACTCACACACACTACTCTCACACACACACTACTCTCACACACACACTACTCACACACACACACTACTCACACACACACTACTCTCTCACACACACACTACTCACACACACACACTACTCTCACACACACACTACTCTCACACACACACTACTCACACACACACACTACTCACACACACACACTACTCTCACACACACACTACTCTCTCACACACACACTACTCACACACACACACTACTCTCACACACACACTACTCTCTCACACACACACTACTCACACACAGACACTACTCTCACACACACACTACTCACACACACACTACTCACACACACACACTACTCTCACACACACATTACTCTCACACACACACTACTCTCTCACACACACACTACTCACACACACACACTACTCTCACACACACACTACTCACACACACACACTACTCACATACACACACTACTCTCACACACACACTACTCTCACACACACACTACTCACACACACACACTACTCTCACACACACACTACTCTCACACACATACTACTCACACACACACACTACTCACACACACACTACTCTCTCACACACACACTACTCACATACACACACTACTCTCACACACACTACTCTCACACACACACTACTCTCACACACACACTACTCACACACACACACTACTCTCACACACACACTACTCACACACACACACTACTCTCACACACACACTACTCACATACTCACACACTACTCTCACACACACACACTACTCTCACACACACACACTACTCCCACACACACACACTACTCTCACACACACACACTACTCTCTCACACACACACTACTCCCACACACACACACTACTCTCACACACACACTACTCTCACACACACACACTACTCACACACACACACTACTCACACAGACACACTACTCTCACACACACACTACTCACACACACACACTACTCTCACACACACACTACTCACACACACACACTACTCTCACACACACACTACTCACACACACACACTACTCTCACACACACACTACTCTCACACACACACTACTCACACACACACTACTCTCACATACACACTATTCACACACACACACACAAAAGCACACTACTCACACACACACACTACTCTCACACACACACTACTCACACACACACACTACTCATCCACACACACTACTCACACACACACTACTCTCACACACACACTACTCACACACACACACACTACTCACACACACACACTACTCTCACACACACACACTACTCTCACACACACACTACTCTCACACACACACACACACACACTACTCACACACACACACTACTCTCACACACACACTACTCTCACACACACACTACTCACACACACACACACTACTCTCACACACACACTACTCTCACACACACACACTACTCTCAGACACACACTACTCACACACACACACTACTCTCACACTCACACACACTACTCACACACACACACTACTCACACACACACACTACTCTCACACACACACTACTCACACACACACTACTCTCACACACACACACTACTCTCACACACACACACTACTCACACTACTCACGCACACACACACTACTCTCACACACACACTACTGACACACACACTACTCTCACACACACACACTACTCTCACACACACACTACTCACACACACACACTACTCACACACACACACTACTCTCACACACACACACTACTCTCACACACACACTACTCTCACACACACACACTACTCTCACACACACACTACTCTCACACACACACACTACTCACACACACACACTACTCTCTCACACACACACTACTCACACACACACACTACTCTCACACATACACTACTCACACACACCCACTACTCTCACACACACACTACTCTCTCACACACACTACTCACACACACACACTACTCTCACACACACACTACTCACACACACACTACTCTCACACACACACTACTCACACACACACACACTACTCTCACACACACACTACTCACACACACACACTACTCACACACACACACTACTCACACACACACACTACTCTCACACACACACACTACTCTCACACACACACTACTCACACACACACACTACTCTCACACACACACTACTCACACACACACACTACTCTCACACACACACTACTCTCTCACACACACACTACTCACACACACACACTACACTCACACACACACTACTCACACACACACACTACACTCACACACACACTACTCTCTCACACACTCACTACTCTCACACACACTACTCTCACACACACACTACTCTCACACACACACTACTCACACACACACACTACTCTCACACACACACTACTCTCTCACACACACACTACTCTCACACACACACTACTCTCACACACACACTACTCACACACACACACTACTCTCACACACACACTACTCTCACACACACACTACTCACACACACACACTACTCACACACACACTACTCTCTCACACACACACTACTCACACACACACACTACTCTCACACACACACTACTCTCACACACACACTACTCACACACACACACTACTCACACACACACACTACTCTCACACACACACTACTCTCTCACACACACACTACTCACACACACACACTACTCTCACACACACACTACTCTCTCACACACACACTACTCTCTCACACACACACTACTCACACACAGACACTACTCTCACACACACACTACTCACACACACACTACTCACACACACACACTACTCTCACACACACACTACTCTCACACACACACTACTCTCTTACACACACACTACTCACACACACACACTACTCTCACACACACACTACTCACACACACACACTACTCACACACACACTACTCTCTCACACACACACTACTCACACACACACACTACTCTCACACACACACTACTCTCACACACACACTACTCACACACACACACTACTCTCACACACACACTACTCACACACACACACTACTCTCACACACACACTACTCACATACTCACTCACTACTCTCACACACACACACTACTCTCACACACACACACTACTCCCACACTCACACACTACTCTCACACACACACACTACTCTCACACACACACACTACTCCCACACACACACACTACTCTCACACACACACTACTCTCACACACACACACTACTCACACACACACACTACTCACACACACACACTACTCTCACACACACACTACTCACACACACACACTACTCTCACACACACACTACTCACACACACACACTACTCTCACACACACACTACTCACACACACACACTACTCTCACACACACACTACTCTCACACACACACTACTCACACACACACTACTCTCACACACACACACTATTCACACACACACACACAAAAGCACACTACTCACACACACACACTACTCTCACACACACACTACTCACACACACACACTACTCATCCACACACACTACTCACACACACACTACTCTCACACACACACTACTCACACACACACTACTCTCTCACACACACACTACTCACACACACACACTACTCTCACACACACTACTCTCACACACACACTACTCACACACACACACTACTCTCACACACACACTACTCACACACACACACTACTCTCACACACACACTACTCTCACACACACACTACTCTCACACACACACTACTCTCACACACACACTACTCACACACACACACTACTCTCACACACACACTACTCACATACTCACACACTACTCTCACACACACACACTACTCTCACACACACACACTACTCCCACACACACACACTACTCTCACACACACACACTACTCTCTCACACACACACTACTCCCACACACACACTACTCTCACACACACACTACTCTCACACACACACACTACTCACACACACACACTACTCACACACACACACTACTCTCACACACACACTACTCACACACACACACTACTCTCACACACACACTACTCACACACACACACTACTCTCACACACACACTACTCACACACACACACTACTCTCACACACACACTACTCTCACACACACACTACTCACACACACACTACTCTCACATACACACTATTCACACACACACACACAAAAGCACACTACTCACACACACACACTACTCTCACACACACACTACTCACACACACACTACTCTCACACACACACTACTCACACACACACACACTACTCACACACACACACTACTCTCACACACACACACTACTCTCACACACACACTACTCTCACACACACACACACACACACACTACTCACACACACACACTACTCTCACACACACACTACTCTCACACACACACTACTCACACACACACACTACTCTCACACACACACTACTCACACACACACACACTACTCACACACACACACTACTCTCACACACACACACTACTCTCACACACACACTACTCTCACACACACACACACACACACTACTCACACACACACACTACTCTCACACACACACTACTCTCACACACACACTACTCACACACACACACACTACTCTCACACACACAGTACTCTCACACACACACACTACTCTCAGACACACACTACTCACACACACACACTACTCTCACACTCACACACACTACTCACACACACACACTACTCACACACACACACTACTCTCACACACACACTACTCACACACACACACTACTCACACACACACACACTACTCTCACACACACACACTACTCACACTACTCACGCACACACACACTACTCTCACACACACACACTACTCACACACACACTACTCTCACACACACACACTACTCTCACACACACACTACTCACAGACACACACTACTCACACAAACACACTACTCTCACACACACACACTACTCTCACACACACACTACTCTCACACACACACACTACTCTCACACACACACTACTCTCACACACACACACTATTCACACACACACACTACTCTCTCACACACACACTACTCACACACACACACTACTCTCACACATACACTACTCACACACACACACTACTCTCACACACACACTACTCTCTCACACACACTACTCACACACACACACTACTCTCACACACACACTACTCACACACACACTACTCTCACACACACACTACTCACACACACACACACTACTCTCACACACACTCTACTCACACACACACACTACTCACACACAGACACTACTCACACACACACACTACTCACACACACACACTACTCTCACACACACACATTACTCTCACACACACAATACTCACACACACACACACTACTCTCACACACACACTACTCACACACACACACTACTCTCACACACACACTACTCTCTCACACACACACTACTCACACACACACACTACACTCACACACACACTTCTCACACACACACACTACACTCACACACACACTACTCTCTCACACACACACTACTCACACACACACTACTCTCACACACACACTACTCTCACACACACACTACTCACACACACACACTACTCTCACACACACACTACTCTCTCACACACACACTACTCTCACACACACACTACTCTCACACACACACTACTCACACACACACACTACTCTCACACACACACTACTCTCACACACACACTACTCACACACACACACTACTCACACACACACTACTCTCTCACACACACACTACTCACACACACACACTACTCTCACACACACACTACTCTCACACACACACTACTCACACACACACACTACTCACACACACACACTACTCTCACACACACACTACTCTCTCACACACACACTACTCACACACACACACTACTCTCACACACACACTACTCTCTCACACACACACTACTCACACACAGACACTACTCTCACACACACACTACTCGCACACACACTACTCATACACACACACTACTCTCACACACACACTACTCTCACACACACACTACTCTCTCACACACACACTACTCACACACACACACTACTCTCACACACACACTACTCACACACACACACTACTCACATACACACACTACTCTCACACACACACTACTCTCACACACACACTACTCTCACACACACACTACTCACACACACACACTACTCTCACACACACACAATACTCACACACACACACTACTCACACACACACTACTCTCTCACACACACGCTACTCACACACACACACTACTCTCACACACACACTACTCTCACACACACACTACTCACACACACACACTACTCTCACACACACACTACTCACACACACACACTACTCTCACACACACACTACTCACATACTCACTCACTACTCTCACACACACACACTACTCTCACACACACACACTACTCCCACACACACACACTACTCCCACACACACACACACTACTCTCACACACACACACTACTCCCACACACACACACTACTCTCACACACACACTACTCTCACACACACACACTACTCACACACACACACTACTCACACACACACACTACTCTCACACACACACTACTCACACACACACACTACTCTCACACACACACTACTCACACACACACACTACTCTCACACACACACTACTCTCACACACACACTACTCACACACACACTACTCTCACACACACACACTATTCACACACACACACACAAAAGCACACTACTCACACACACACACTACTCTCACACACACACTACTCACACACACACACTACTCATCCACACACACTACTCACACACACACTACTCTCACACACACACTACTCACACACACACACACTACTCACACACACACACTACTCTCACACACACACACTACTCTCACACACACACTACTCTCACACACACACACACACACACTACTCACACACACACACTACTCTCACACACACACTACTCTCACACACACACTACTCACACACACACACACTACTCTCACACACACACTACTCTCACACACACACACTACTCTCAGACACACACTGCTCACACACACACACTACTCTCACACTCACACACACTACTCACACACACACACTACTCACACACACACACTACTCTCACACACACACTACTCACACACACACACTACTCACGCACACACACACTACTCTCACACACACACACTACTCACACTACTCACGCACACACACACTACTCTCACACACAAACACTACTCACACACACACTACTCTCACACACACACACACTACTCTCACACACACACTACTCACACACACACACTACTCTCACACACACACACTACTCACACACACACACTACTCACACACACACACTACTCTCACACACACACTACTCACACACACACACTACTCTCACACACACACACTACTCACACACACACACTACTCACACACACACACTACTCTCACACACACACTACTCTTACACACACACTACTCTCACACACACACTACTCTTACACACACACACTACTCACACACACACACTACTCTCACACACACACTACTCACACACACACACTACTCTCACACACACACACTACTCACACACACACACTACTCACACGCACACACTGCTCACACACACACAGTACTCACACACACACACTACTCACACACACACACTACTCACACACACACACACTACTCACACACACACACACACACACTACTCTCACACACACACACACTACTCTCACACACACACACTACTCACACACACACACACTACTCTCACACACACACTACTCACACACGCACACTACTCTCACACACACACACTACTCACACACACACACTACTCTCACACACACACACTACTCTCACACACACACTACTCACACACACACACTACTCTCACACACACACACTACTCTCACACACACACACTACTCACACACTCACACACTACTCACACACACACACTACTCACACACACACACACTACTCTCACACACACACTACTCTCACACACACACACTACTCACACACACACACTACTCATACACACACACACTACTCTCACACACACACTACTCTCACACACACACTACTCACACACACACACACTACTCACACACACACACTACTCACACACACACACTACTCACACACACACACTACTCGCACACACACACACTACTCACACACACACACACTACTCTCACACACACACTACTCTCACACACACACACTACCCTCACACACACACACACACTACTCACACACACACACTACTCTCTCACACACGCTACTCACACACTCACACACTACTCTCACACAAACACACTACTCACACACACACACTACTCACACACACACACTACTCTCACACACACACTAATCACACACACACTACTCACACACACACACACTACTATCACACACACACACTACTCACACACACACACACTACCCTCACACACACACACTACTCACACACACACACTACTCACACACACACTACTCTCACACACACACTACTCACATACTCACACACTACTCTCACACACACACACTACTCACACACACACACTACTCACACACACACACTACTCTCACACACACAGTACTCACACACACACACTACTCACACACACACACTACTCTCACACACACACTACTCTCACACAGACACACTACTCACACACACACACTACTCTCACACACACAGTACTCTCACACACACACTACTCACACACACACACTACTCTCACACACACACTACTCTCACACACACACACTACTCACACACACACACTACTCACACACACACACTACTCTCACACACACACTACTCACACACACACACTACTCACACACACACACTACTCTCTCACACACACACTACTCTCACACACACACTACTCTCACACACACACACACACTACTCTCACACACACACACACTACTCACACACACAAACTACTCACACACACACACTACTCTCACACACACACTACTCACACACACACACTACTCACACACACACTACTCTCAAACACACACACTACTCTCACACACACACTACTCTCACACACACAGACACTACTCACACACACACACTACACACACACACACACTACTCTCTCACACACACACTACTCACACACACACACACTACTCTCAAACACACACACTACTCACACACACACACTACTCACACACACACACTACTCTCACACACACACACTACTCACTCACACACACACACTACTCTCACACACACACACTACTCACACACACACACTACTCACACACACACACTACTCTCACACACACACACTACTCACACACACACACACGACTCACACACACACACACACACACACACTACTCTCACACACACACACTACTCACACACACACTACTCTCACACACACACACTACTCAGACACACACACACACTACTCTCACACACACACACTACTCACACACACACACTACTCTCACACACACACTACTCACACACACACACACACTACTCACACACACACACTACTCTCACACACACACACTACTCTCACACACACACTACTCTCACACACACACACAAACACACTACTCACACACACACACTACTCTCACACACACACTACTCTCACACACACACAACTCACACACACACACTACTCTCACACACACACTACTCTCACACACACACACTACTCTCACACACACACTACTCTCACACACACACACTACTCTCAGACACACACTACTCACACACACACACTACTCTCAAACACACACACACTACTCACACACACACACTACTCACACACACACTACTCTCACACACACACTACTCACACACACACACTACTCACACACACACACACTACTCTCACACACACACACTACTCACACACACACTACTCTCACACACACACACACTACTCTTACACACACACTACTCACACACACACACTACTCTCACACACACACACTACTCACACACACACACTACTCACACACACACACTACTCTCACACACACACTACTCACACACACACACTACACTCACACACACACACTACTCACACACACACACTACTCACACACACACACTACTCTCACACACACACAACTCTTACACACACACACTACTCACACAACACACTACTCTCACACACACACTACTCACACACACACACTACTCTCACACACACACTACTCACACACACACACTACTCACACTCACACACTGCTCACACACACACTACTCTCACACACACACACTACTCACACACACACACACACTACTCTCACACACACACACTACTCACACACACACACACTACTCTCACACACACACACTACTCACACACACACACTACTCTCACACACACACTACTCACACACGCACACTACTCTCACACACACACACTTCTCACACACACACACTACTCTCACACACACACACTACTCTCACACACACACTACTCACAGACACACACTACTCTCACACACACACACTACTCTCACACACACACACTACTCACACACTCACACAATACTCACACACACACACTACTCACACACACACACACTACTCTCACACACACACTACTCTCACACACACACACTACTCACACACACACACTACTCATACACACACACACTACTCTCACACACACACTACTCTCACACACACACTACTCACACACACACACACTACTCACACACACACTAGTCACACACACACACTACTCACACACACACACTACTCACACACACACACACTACTCACACACACACACACTACTCTCACACACACACTACTCACACACACACACACTACTCTCACACACACACACACTACTCACACACACACACTACTCTCACACACACACTACTCACACACTCACACACTACTCTCACACACACACACTACTCACAAACACACACTACTCACACACACACACTACTCTCACACACACACTAATCACACACACACTACTCATACACACACACACTACTCTCACACTCACACACTACTCACACACACACACACTAACCTCACACACACACACTACTCACACACACACACTACTCACACACACACACTACTCTCACACGCACACTACTCACATACTCACACACTACTCTCACACACACACAATACTCACACACACACACACTACTCACACACACACACACTACTCTCACACACACACTACTCACACACACACACTACTCACACACACACACTACTCTCACACACACACTACTCTCACACAGACACACTACTCACACACACACACTACTCACACACACACACTACTCTCACACACACACTACTCACACACACACACTACTCTCACACACACACTACTCACACACACACACTACTCTCAAACACACACTACTCTCACACACACACACTACTCACACACACACACTACTCACACACACACACTACTCACACACACACACTACTCTCACACACACACTACTCACACACACACTACTCACACACACACACTACTCTCTCACACACACACTACTCTCTCACACACACACTACTCTCACACACACACACACACTACTCTCTCACACACACACTACTCACACACACACACTACTCACACACACACACTACTCTCACACACACACTACTCACACACACACACTACTCACACACACACACTACTCTCAAACACACACACTACTCTCACACACACACTACTCTCACACACACACACACTACTCACATACACACACTACTCACACACACACACACTACTCTCACAAACACACACTACTCACACACACACTACTCTCAAACACACACACTACTCACACACACACACTACTCACACACACACACTACTCTCACACACACACACTACTCACACACACACACACACTACTCACACACACACACACTACTCTCACACGCACACTACTCACACACGCACACTACTCTCACACACACACTACTCTCACACACACACACTACTCACACACACACACTACTCTCACACACACACACTACTCACACACACACACACTACTCTCACACACACACACTACTCACACACACACACACTACTCTCACACACACACTACTCACACACACACACTACTCACACACAAACACACTACTCTCACACACACACACTACTCACACACACACACTACTCACACACACACACACACACACAACTCTCACACACACACACTACTCTCACACACACACTACTCTCTCATACACACTACTCACACACACACACACACTACTCACACACACACACTACTCTCACACACACACTACTCCCCCACACACACACTACTCACACACACACACTACTCTCACACACACACTACTCACACACACACACTACTCACACACACACACCACTCTCACACACACACACTACTCTCACACACACACTACTCTCTCACACACACTACTCACACACACACACTACTCACACACACACTACTCACACACACACACTACTCTCACACACACACTACTCACACACGCACACACTACTCACACACGCACACACTACTCACACACACACACTACTCTCACACACACACACTACTCTCACACGCACACTACTCTCACACACACTGCTCACACACGCACACTACTCACACACACACACTACTCTCACACACACACTACTCACACACACACTACTCTCACACACACACTACTCACACACACACTACTCTCACACACACACTACTCACACACACACACAACTCTCACACACACACACTACTCTCACACACACACTACTCTCACACACACACTACACTCACACACACACACTACTCTCACATACACACTACTCACACACACACACTACTCTCTCACACACACGACTCTCACACACACACTACTCACACACACACTACTCTCACACACACACTACTCTCACACACACACTAGTCACACACACACACTACTCTCACACACACACACTACTCTCACACACACACTACTCTCACACACACACTACTCTCACACACACACACACTACTCTCACACACACACACTACTCACACACACACACTACTCTCTCACACACACTACTCTCACACACACACTACTCACAAACACACTACTCTCACACACACACTGCTCTCACACACACACTACTCTCACACACACTACTCTCACACACACACACTACTCACACACACACACTACTCTCACTCACACACTACTCACACACACACACTACTCACACACACACTACTCTCACACACACACTACTCACACACACACACTACTCTCACACACACACTACTCACACACACACTACTCTCACACACACACTACTCACACACACACTACTCTCACACACACACTACTCACACACACACACAACTCTCACACACACACACTACTCTCACACACACACTACTCTCACACACACACTACACTCACACACACACACACTACTCTCACACACACACTACTCACACACACACACTACTCTCACACACACACGACTCTCACACACACACTACTCATACACAGACTACTCTCACACACACACTACTCTCACACACACACTAGTCACACACACACACTACTCTCACACACACACACTACTCTCACACACACACTACTCTCACACACACACTACTCTCACACACACACACACTACTCTCACACACACACAGTACTCACACACACACACTACTCTCTCACACACACTACTCTCACACACAAACTACTCACAAACACACTACTCTCACACACACACTACTCTCACACACACACTACTCTCACACACACTACTCTCACACACACACACTACTCACACACACACACTACTCTCACTCACACACTACTCACACACACACACTACTCACACACACACTACTCTCACACACACACTACTCTCACACACACACTACTCACACACACACACTACTCTCACACACACACACTACTCTCACACACACACTACTCACACACACTCACACTACTCACACACACACACTACTCACACACACACACTACTCTCAGACACACACTACTCTCACACACACACACTATTCCCACACACACACACTACTCTCGCACACACACACTACTCACACACACACTACTCACACACACACACACTACTCACACACACGCACTACTCTCACACACACACTACTCTCACACACACACACTACTCTCACACACACACTACTCACACACACACACTACTCACACACACACACTACTCTCACACACACACTACTCACACACACACACACTACTCTCACACACACACTACTCTCACACAAACACACTACTCTCACACACACACACTACTCACACACACACACTACTCACACACACACACTACTCTCACACACACACTACTCACACACACACACTACTTTCACACACACACACTACTCTCACACACACACACTACTCTCACACACACACTACTCACACACACACACTACTCACACACACACACTACTCTCACACACACACTACTCACACACACACACTACTCTCAAACACACACTACTCACACACACACACTACTCTCACACACACACTACTCACACACACACACTACTCTCACACACACACTACTCTCACACACACACACTACTCACACACACACACTACTCACACACACACACACTACTCTCACACACACACTACTCACACACACACACTACTCTCACACACACACTACTCACACACACACACTACTCACACACACACACTACTCTCTCACACACACACTACTCTCACACACACACTACTCTCCCACACACACACACACTACTCTCTCACACACACACTACTCACACACACACACTACTCACACACACACACTACTCTCACACACACACTACTCACACACACACACTACTCACACACACACACTACTCTCAAACACACACACTACTCTCACACACACACTACTCTCACACACACACACTACTCACACACACACACTACTCACACACACACACTACTCTCACACACACACACTACTCACACACACACTACTCTCAAACACACACACTACTCACACACACACACTACTCACACACACACACTACTCTCACACACACACACTACTCACACACACACACACACTACTCTCACACACACACACTACTCACACACACACACTACTCACACACACACACTACTCTCACACACACACACTACTCACACACACACACTACTCACACACACACACTACTCTCTCACACACACACTACTCACACACACACACTACTCTCACACACACACACTACTCACACACACACACACACTACTCTCACACACACACACTACTCACACACACACACACACTCTCACACGCACACTACTCACACACGCACACTACTCTCACACACACACTACTCTCACACACACACACTACTCACACACACACACTACTCTCTCACACACACACTACTCACACACACACACTACTCACACACACACACACTACCTCACACACACACACTACTCACACACACACACTACTCTCACACACACACTACTCACACACACACACTACTCACACACACACACTACTCTCACACACACACACTACTCACACACACACACACTACTCACACACACACACACACACACTACTCTCACACACACACACTACTCTCACACACACACTACTCTCACACACACACTACTCACACACACACACTACTCTCACACACACACACTCTCACACACACACTACTCTCAAACACACACACTACTCACACACACACACTACTCACACACACACACACTACTCTCACACACACACTACTCACACACACACACACACACTACTCTCACACACACACACTACTCACACACACACACTACTCACACACACACACTACTCTCACACACACACACTACTCACACACACACTACTCACACACACACACTCTCTCACACACACACTACTCACACACACACACTACTCTCACACACACACTACTCTCTCACACACACTACTCACACACACACACTACTCACACACACACTACTCACACACACACACTACTCTCACACACACACTACTCACACACACACACTACTCTCACACACACACTACTCCCCACACACACACTACTCACACACACACACTACTCTCACACACACACTACTCACACACACACACTACTCACACACACACACTACTCACACACACACACCACTCTCACACACACACACTACTCTCACACACACACTTCTCTCACACACACACTACTCTCACACACACACTACTCTCTCACACACACTACTCACACACACACACTACTCACACACACACTACTCACACACACACACTACTCTCACACACACACTACTCACACACGCACACACTACTCACACACGCACACACTACTCACACACACACACTACTCTCACACACACACTACTCTCACACGCACACTACTCTCACACACACACACTACTCACACACACACACTACTCACACACACACACTACTCTCACACACACACTACTCACACACACACTACTCTCACACACACACTACTCACACACACACTACTCTCACACACACACTACTCTCACACACACACACTACTCTCACACACACACACTACTCTCACACACACACTACTCTCACACACACACTACACTCACACACACACACACTACTCTCACACACACACACTACTCACACACACACACTACTCTCTCACACACACTACTCTCACACACACACTACTCACACACACACTACTCTCACACACACACTACTCTCACACACACACTACTCACACACACACACTACTCTCACACACACACACTACTCTCACACACACACTACTCTCACACACACACTACTCTCACACACACACACTACTCTCACACACACACAGTACTCACACACACACACTACTCTCTCACACACACTACTCTCACACACACACTACTCACAAACACACTACTCTCACACACACACACTACTCTCACACACACTACTCTCACACACACACACTACTCACACACACACACTACTCTCACTCACACACTACTCACACACACACACTACTCACACACACACACTACTCTCACACACACACTACTCACACACACACACTACTCACACACACACACTACTCTCACACACACACACTACTCTCACACACACACTACTCTCACACACACACACACTACTCACACACACACACTACTCACACACACACACACTACTCTCACACACACACTACTCTCACACACACACACTACTCACACACACACACACTACTCACACACACACACTACTCACACACAAACACTACTCACACACACACACACTCTCACACACACACTACTCACACACACACACACTACTCACACACACTCACTACTCTCACACACACACTACTCTCACACACACACACTACTCTCACACACACACTACTCACACACACACACTACTCACACACACACACTACTCTCTCACACACACTACCCTCACACACACACTACTCACACACACACACACTACTCTCACACACACACTACTCTCACACACACACTACTCTCACACACACACTACTCACACTGACACACTACTCTCACACACACACACACTACTCTCACACACACACTACTCTCACACACACACTACTCTCACACACACACACTACTCACACACACACACTACTCACACACACACACTACTCACACACACACACTACTCTCACACACACACTACTCACACACACACACTACTTCACACACACACACTACTCTCACACACACACACTACTCACACACACACACTACTCACACACACACACTACTCACACACACACACTACTCTCACACACACACTACTCACACACACACACTACTCACACACACACACTACTCACACACACACACTACTCTCTCACACACACACTACTCTCACACACACACTACTCCCACACACACACACACTACTCTCTCACACACACACTACTCACACACACACTACTCACACACACACACTACTCTCACACACACACTACTCACACACACACACTACTCATACACACACACTACTCTCAACACACACACTACTCTCACACACACACTACTCTCACACACACACACACTACTCACACACACACACTACTCACACACACACACACTACTCTCACACACACACACTACTCTCACACACACACTACTCTCACACACACACTACTCACACACACACACTACTCTCACACACACACTAATCACACACCCACACTACTCTCACACACACACTACTCACACACACACACTACTCTCACACACACACTACTCACACACACACACTACTCTCACACACACACTACTCACACACACACACTACTCACACACACACACTACTCTCACACACACACTACTCACACACAAACACTACTCTCACACACACACACTGCTCACACACACACACTGCTCACACACACACACTACTCTCACACACACACACTACTCTCACACACACACTACTCACACACACACACACTACTCACACACACACACTACTCTCACACACACACTACTCTCACACACACACTACTCACACACACACACTACTCTCACACACAACTACTCTCACACACACACACTACTCACACACACACACTACTCACACACACACACTACTCTCACACACACACTACTCACACACACACACACTACTCACGCACACACACTTCTCTCACACACACACTACTCTCACACACACACACTACTTCACACACACACTACTCACACACACACACTACTCACACACACACACTACTCTCACACACACACTACTCTCACACACACACTACTCACACACACACACTACTCTCACACACACACACACTACTCTCACACACACACTACTCACACACACACACACTACTCAGACACACACACACTACTCTCACACACACACACTACTCACACACACACACTACTCACACACACACACTACTCACACACACACTACTCACACACACACACTACTCTCACACACACACTACTCACACACACACACACTACTCACACACACACACTACTGTCACACACACACTACTCTCACACACACACTACTCACACACACACACACTACTCTCACACACACACTACTCACACACACACACTACTCTCACACACACACTACACTCACACACACACTACTCACACACACACTACACACACACACACCACACTACTCACACACACACACTACTCTCTCACACACACTACTCTCACACACACACTACTCACACACACACACTACTCTCACACACACACACTACTCTCACACACACACACTACTCTCACACACACACTACTCACACACACACACTACTCACACACACACACTACTCTCACACACACACTACTCACACACACACACTACTCTCACACACACACTACTCACACACACACACTACTCTCACACACACACTACTCACACACACACACTACTCACACAAACACACTACTCTCTCACACACACACTACTCTCACACACACACTACTCTCCCACACACACACACACTACTCTCTCACACACACACTACTCACACACACACACTACTCACACACACACACTACTCTCACACACACACTACTCACACACACACACTACTCACACACACACACTACTCTCAAACACACACACTACTCTCACACACACACTACTCTCACACACACACACACTACTCACACACGCACACTACTCACACACACACACACTACTCTCACACACACACGCTACTCACACACACACTACTCTCAAACACACACACTACTCACACACACACACTACTCACACACACACACTACTCTCACACACACACACTACTCACACACACACACACTACTCTCACACACACACTACTCACACACACACACTACTCACACACACACACTACTCTCACACACACACACTACTCACACACACACACACTACTCACACACACACACACACTACTCTCTCACACACACACTACTCACACACACACACTACTCTCACACACACACACTACTCACACACACACACACACTACTCTCACACACACACACTACTCACACACACACACACACTACTCTCACACGCACACTACTCACACACGCACACTACTCTCACACACACACTACTCTCACACACACACACTACTCACACACACACACTACTCTCTCACACACACACTACTCACACACACACACTACTCACACACACACACACTACTCTCACACACACACACTACTCACACACACACACACACTACTCTCACACACACACTACTCACACACACACACTACTCACACACACACACTACTCTCACACACACACACTACTCACACACACACACTACTCACACACACACACACACACACTACTCTCACACACACACACTACTCTCACACACACACTACTCTCTCACACACACTACTCACACACACACACACTAATCACACACACACACTACTCTCACACACACACTACTCCCCCACACACACACTACTCACACACACACACTACTCTCACACACACACTACTCTCACACACACTACTCTCACACACACACTACTCTCACACACACACTACTCTCAGACACACACTACTCACACACACACACTACTCACACACACACACTACTCACACACACACACACTACTCTCACACACACACTACTCACACACACACTACTCTCACACACACACACTACTCTCACACACACACACTACTCTCACACACACACTACTCACACACACACACTACTCACACACACACACACTACTCACACACACACACACTACTCTCACACACACACACTACTCACACACACACTACTCACACACACACTACTCTCTCACACACACTACTCTCACACACACACACTACTCTCACACACACTACTCACACACACACACTACTCACACACACACACACTACTCTCAC